>NW_026706654.1:0-105463 GCF_029867415.1 Vicia villosa | reverse complement strand
TGATTCGACATACTACTTGTTTGATCTCTCATATGGATCCAATCAAGTACATCTTTGAGAAGCCTGCTTTAACCGGGAGAATTGCCCGTTGGCAGATGTTGTTATCAGAATACGACATTGAGTATCACGCACAGAAAGCCGTGAAAGGAAGCATTCTAGCTGAGCACCTGGCTCACCACCCACTCAATGGTCATGAATCAACCAGTTTCGACTTTCCGGACGAGGACGTCATGTACCTCAAGATGAAAGATTACGACGAGCCACTACCAGACGAAGGACCTGAGATAGGATCCCAGTGGGGCTTAATCTTTGACGGAGCTGTCAATGCTTATGGACGAGGAATTGGGGCAATCATTGTTACACCTCAGGGTACCCATATTCCATTTACTGCCAGATTAACTTTCAAATGCACAAACAATGAGGCCGAATATGAAGCTTGCATCATGGGTCTCGAAGAAGCCATGGATCTAAGAATCAAACACTTGGATGTATACGGAGATTCTGCTTTGGTCATTAATCAAATCAAAGGAGAATGGGAAACACGCCAACCAGTGCTAATTCCTTACAAAGACTACGCGAGAAGATTATTACCATTCTTCGACAGGGTAGATTTTCATCACATTCCTCGTGAAGAAAACAATTTGGCTGATGCATTAGCCACACTCTCTTCCATGATTAGGATAAATCATTGGAATGACATTCCTCGGATCGATGTTATGCGCCTGGATAGGCCCGCTCATGTTTTCACAGTAGAAGCAATCATCGACGACAAACCGTGGTATCACAACATCAAGAACTTTCTTCAAAAGCAAGAGTACCCTCTTGGGGCGTCAAAGAAAGATAGAAAGACTTTGAGAAAGTTAGCTTGTAGATTCTTCTTGAAAGAAGATGTTCTGTACAAGAGAAACTTCGACATGGTTCTGCTCAGATGCATTGACAGAAAAGAAGCAGAAATACTCATGAGAGAAATACATGAAGGTTCCTTTGGTACTCACACCAATGAACATACCATGACAAGGAAAATACTGAGAGCAGGATATTATTGGCTGACGATGGAGTCAGATTGCTACCAATACGCAAAGAGGTGTCACAAATGCCAGATCTACGCCGATAGAATTCATGTGCCACCATCTCTTCTCAACATACTCTCTTCCCCTTGGCCTTTCTCCATGTGGGGAATCGACATGATTGGAATGATCGAACCAAAAGCGTCCAACGGACATCGCTTCATCTTGGTAGCCATAGACTATTTCACCAAATGGGTTGAAGCAGCTTCATATGCAAACGTTACAAGACAAGTTGTCGTCAGGTTTATCAAGAATCACATCATCTGTCGCTACGACATTCCTAGCAAGATAATCACTGACAATGGGTCAAATTTGAATAACAAAATGATGAAGGAGCTTTGTGAAGAATTCAAGATCGAACATCACAACTCATCTCCTTACAGACCAAAGATGAATGGAGCTGTAGAAGCAGCTAACAAAAACATCAAGAAAATCATTCAGAAGATGGTCATCACTTACAAAGATTGGCATGAAATGCTCCCGTATGCTCTTCATGGTTACCGTACATCAGTACGTACTTCGACTGGAGCAACTCCTTTCTCCCTTGTATATGGCATGGAGGCAGTCCTACCTATAGAGGTTGAGATTCCAGCAATGAGAGTTTTGATGGAGGCAAAATTAACAGAAGCCGAGTGGTGTCAAAGCAGATTCGATGAATTGAACTTAATCGAAGAAAAGCGCATGACAGCTTTATGCCACGGACAGCTATATCAACAAAGAATGAAGAAAGCTTTCGACAAAAAGGTTCGACCTCGCACAATCAAAGAAGGCGACCTTGTACTCAAAAAGATTCAATCTTTTCTCACAGATTCGAGAGGGAAATGGACTCCCAATTATGACGGCCCCTACGTGGTCAAGACAGCTTTCTCAGGAGGAGCCTTAATACTCACGACTATGGATGGAGAAGAATTCACCCGTCCTGTGAACGTCGACGCAGTCAAGAAATACTTCGCTTAAATAATTAAAAGAACAGCTCGCTAAGTTGAAAACTCGCAAAGAGCGACTTAGGCAAAAAAGAGCGTCTCGGTGAATCGAAAACCCGAAAGGGCGATTCAGGCAAAAATTAGAGACATAAAAAAAATATATATTAATCAATCCCGGTAGACTTAAAACCCGAAAGGGGTAGTTTATGCAAAAGTTAGGGATATATGGCAAGTAACTGTGTTCAGGACAAAACTTGATCATTCAAAAATCCATAGCGGAGTGTTCATCAGCAGTAGGTCATCTTCTACGAAGCACGAATACAGCGCGACTTGGAGTGGAAGGGAAAGATAACGGTCGTCACGTTTCATCGTAGCCCTTTTCCCGAAAATTACCAATTTCCAACTCTTGTAAATACTCCATGGAATAAAGCATTTGGCTGGTTACCATTCCATATATAATAATTTGAGCCTTGTGCTTTTCCTTTGCAATCTAGTCTTTTTCAGTTTCTTGGAATGCATTTTAAATTTAAATAGTCATTTTCTTGAAACAAATGTTTTCATAAAAATAAAATGAATTTACTTTCAAAAATAAAGGTGAAATTTCTTTCTGAGGTTTACAAACAATAGGAAGAATGCAAACAGTTGCTCCGAGAACGGTTGAGACTCCGGGAATCAAGATTTCCCCATGAGGTCGCTTTGCGAACATCTCCCGATGACGGATCTTTACTTCAATTCATAGTACTCACTTCGGACAGCGGACAACTGATAACCAGGTATTCCCAACAGAGTTCGAACTCCAAGAAGAGGACATCTTCTAATCAACAAGAATTCAAGTCGTATCATAGGATTTTACATCCGTGACAATTCCATTCACGTTCACTTTACATTTTATCATTGTCATAATATTCATGCATACATTACATCATAATTGCATAGCCGAATCAGGCTTTGATCCTGTGAATGCCTGAGTCATTTAGGCATGAACTCAAGTTTCCCCTGCAAGTTCCGGAGAAACTTTTTCCTTCGAAACAACAGTTCATACACAAGGATCTCCCCAAGCAAGTCAATAGATGGTAGTCTCCCTCAAAGAGATAGTTTGTTCACTTTTGGAAATCCTCAGCCGAGATTCTCCTGTAGAGCGACACTCGACAGTCTTCTTCAGATAAGACAGTCTGCTTCGCATTTTGGAATTCCCTACAAATTTGGTATTTTCCCAGCAAGATCCGGAAATGCCCCTTTTTGAAAGTAATTCAGAATCTCCCAGCAAGATTGACAAATGATTCCCCCCAGCAGAATCAGTGAATGGTAGTCTTCGTCCAGAAGATAGTTCATGATCCCCAGCGGAGTCAACAAATGGTAGTCGTTCCCCAAGGAAAGACAGTTTGTTTGTTAAATACTCAAGAGATCGACAAACGGTAGTTTCTTCAAACGGTTTGTCTGTTTCTGGGATGCTTAGTTCCCCACAGAGTCGATGAATGGTAGTTTTCCTCTTAGGAAAACAGTTTGTTGATTCCCCAGGCACCAGTCGACGAATGGCAGTTTTCACCCCGAAAACAGTTCGTCCGCCTTCAAACAAAGTCATTAGCCCCTCAAAAGAGCGCGGGCCCATATGACAATCTTTCAAAGATGCCAAGTCAAAAGGGAAGATGGTGAAGTTTCTTTATTACCATCAAATGGTATCTCATCTCCAAGTGCTGATGAGAAGTTTGATGAGGAAACAAACCTTTGAAGTTTCTTTATTACCATCAAATGGTATCTCATCTCCAAGTGCTGATGAGAAGTTTGATGAGGAAACAAACCTTTGAAGTTTCTTTATTACCGTCAAATGGTATCTCATCTCCAAGTGCTGATGAGAAGTTTGATGAGGAAACAAACCTTTGAAGTTTCTTTATTACCATCAAATGGTATCTCATCTCCAAGTGCTGACGAGAAGTTTGATGAGGAAACAAACCTTTGAAGTTTCTTTATTACCGTCAAATGGTATCTCATCTCCAAGTGCTGATGAGAAGTTTGATGAGGAAACAAACCTTTGAAGTTTCTTTATTACCGTCAAATGGTATCTTACCTCCAAGCGCTGGTAAGAAGTTTGACGAGGAAACAAACCTTTGAAGTTTCTCTACAGCCGTCAAATGGCATCTTACCTCCAAGCGCTGGTAAGAAGTTTGACGAGGAAACAAACCTTTGAAGTTTCTTTACTACCATCAAATGGCGTCTCGTCTCCAGGTGCTGATGAGAAGTTTGATGAGGAAACAAACCTTTGGAAATTTTCTCTTTATCTGAGATATTGTCCAAACGCAACTGAGACCAGTTTCGAGATTTGGACATCCGGAACGAGAGGAGGTTGTTTACCTTTTTCTAAGTATCAACACTTAGTTAAAGAAGATGGATTGCGCATCCTACATTGCCATCCAATCACCGGAATCCACATCAAGTATTTCTGCAGGAGTTTGTCTCCTCATCCCCCGCCAAGTGCGACAACGGGATCAAATCATGCAAAGATTTTATCATCTCAGGAGCGCCCAAAATTCGGGCATTCTTTGATATTTAAGTCTCTTTTACACAGGAGAAATCGAGATCTCAATCTCTCTCCCTCCAGATAAAAGAAACTTAAATAGGGGCATCTGTCATACCCTAATTTTTGACCCCCCTGAGATGACATATCTTCAGGATTTTCATCAAGTCAAAGTAAGTACCCAGGGCAGTCTGGCATTCAATCGAGGGTGTTCAAAGACAAGAAAACTCAGGCAAAGGATCAATCAATAGAGGGATTAGTCTCTAATACAATCATAAGACTCAAAAGCTTCATTATTTCACCTATGATTGATTAGACACCCAGTCATCTAAGTACAGAATTACTCAGATCAACAGACTAGGGTTTGGAGCCTATCAAGGACTAAAATCAGGGATCACCTTTGGGAAACCCTAAAAAGCCCCAGGGGATCATTCAAAGACATCAATCATCTTCAAATAACTCATATGACAAGATCCACTGGACATTACACCTCAGTTCAAAGTCTACAGTCATCATTGTCCTCTGGTCGACAATTAGGGTTTTTGACCTAATTCACCAAGATAGTTGACTTTTAATCAGGGCATGGATCCAAAACTCAAGACATGATTCAAGAGTCTCTACTACCTCAATATAATCCATTTACATCATTCATTTGAGGAGAAGATCTTGATTCTACACAAAAGTCCAAAATCTCACCTTACCAGGAATAAGTCAACTGTATGGGATCACCATTGACTTTTGAGATTTTTGGTCAAACCATGACTTTTAAGGATCAATATCATCAATATATGGATAATGAAGTCATTTGACCAAAGAAATTCAAAGAAATTCATCAAGGAGCAAAAAGTCGGGAATTAGGGTTTTTTAAGGCATGGTGAGAACTCAAAATTTCACCTACACAACTCAAAAAACTTCCAACATGAAAGTTGTAGATCTTGCAAAATAAAACAACATCTTACAAAGGAATTTTTTTCAAAAGATCAATCATTCAAGAGTTTTGGAAATTTTGGAGTTTTAGGCCATAAACACTTAGAAATTTTTCTAAGTGTTTTAACCTAGTTTTCTTCCAACTTTGGCCTCATTTTTCACAAATTTGCCAAAGGATTCTGAAGAAACTCCAAACTAATGATTTGAAGTAGATGTTTAGGGCTTTCCAAATTGTGTTCAACCTTCTCCAATTCAATTTGAGCTAGGAGTTATGCTTGTTCAAAGTTGGCCTCATGAAGTAAAATTATAGGTCATGTACAATTTGAAACTTTGAAATTTTGTGCATTTTGCTTCACTAAGTGATGCTACACGACCTCTAATGCATCTGAAACCATACCATACATCAATTTCCATCATTGCATAAGGATTAGAGAAGATTCCCAAAAACAAAGGCATGTGATTATGTAATGATTGCATTTTTGAATTTATGACAAATTGGTGATTCATCAAAGGAATCTTCTCCCATCCAATTGGAGCTCATTTCTGCAGCCATTTGGTCCCCTAAGATCAAGCAAAACCGATGGCTAGGGAGTGGTATCAAAGAGCTCATCATTGCACTTGGAATATTCTTTGAATTCCTTCATGGCTAAGAAACCAAACTCACTACACTAAGCAAGCTTACTATGATCAATTGCTCTGAACCAATTGCCTATAAATAGAGGCCTCTTTCTCATTCAGAAACCACACCAAAGCAACAAAATTCTTGCTTTCTCTCTTCTTTCTGAAAGATAGAAAAACACTTAGAAAGGGGGGGTTTGAATAAGTGTAGCTTTAAAAAACTTGACAGATAAAAATAAATTGCACAGTTATTTTTATCCTGGTTCGTTGTTAACTAAACTACTCCAGTCCACCCCCGCAGAGATGATTTACCTCAACTGAGGATTTAATCCACTAATCGCACGGATTACAATGGTTTTCCACTTAGTCCACAACTAAGTCTTCCAGAGTCTTCTGATCACACACTGATCACTCCAGGAACAACTGCTTAGATACCCTCTAAGACTTTTCTAGAGTCTACTGATCAACACGATCACTCTAGTTACAACTTGCTTAGTTCACTCCTAAGACTTCCTAGAGTATTCTGATCAACACGATCACTCTAGTTACTTACAACTTAATGTAATCAATCTAAGAGTATTACAAATGCTTCTTAAAAGCGATAATCACAACTGTGATATTTCTCTTAATCGTTTAAGCTTAATCTCACTAATATATTACATCAGCAATGTAGTGAGCTTTGATGAAGATGAAGATTCTGAGTTTAGATTTGAACAGCGTTTCAGCAAGTTTGATATAAGTTGTTTTGGTGCAGAATCGTTAACCTTGCTTCTCATCAGAACTTCATATTTATAGGCGTTGGAGAAGATGACAGTTGAATGCATTTAATGCTTTGCGTGTTCCGTACAGCATCGCATTTAATGTTATACGCTTTTGTCAACTACCTCGAGCCTTGTTCACGCTGTGTCTACTGACGTAGCCTTTAGTAGCTTTTAACGTTCCTTTTGTCAGTCAGCGTAGCTTGCCACTTGTACTTTCTTCTGATCTGATGTTTGTGAATACAACGTTTGAATATCATCAGAGTCAAACAGCTTGGTGCATAGCATCTTCTGATCTTCTGACCTTGAAGTGCTTCTGAGCGTGATACCATCTTCTGAGCTTCAGTGCTTCTGATCTCATGTTCTTCTGATGCTTCCATAGACCCATGTTCTGATTCTGCTTCGACCATCTTCTGATGTCTTGCCAGACCATGTTCTGATGTTGCATGCTGAACCCTTTGAGACAAAGCTTCTGAGCGCTGAATTATGCGTACTCTTTATATATATTTCCTGAAAAGAAAATTGCATTATATTAGAGTACCATATTATCTTAAGCAAAATTCATATTATTGTTATCATCAAAACTAAGATAATTGATCAGAACAAATCTTGTTCTAACAATCTCCCCCTTTTTGATGATGACAAAAACATATATAAATGATATGAATTTGCGATCAGAAAGAATAGAAGGCAAAAGACAAATTACACAGCTATAGCATAAGCATATGAATATGTCTCCCCCTGAGATTATCAATCTCCCCCTGAGATAAATAATCTCCCCCTGAAATAAATACTCGAAGAACTTTAATAAAAGACTTCCCTGATTATTTCGGTAGAGACGATCATATAAGCTTCTGTCTTCAGAGAATTCATAGCTTTTGACTTCTGCTTCCATTGGACAGCTTCAGAACTAGAATTTCCTTAGATCCCTAGAACACTCACAGCTTCTGATTCCTGCTTCCATCTAGGACAGCTTCAGAACTTGAATTTCTTTGATCTTCTGAACATTCACAGCTTCTGATTTCTGCTTCCATTCAGGACAGCTTCAGAACTTGAATTTCTTTGATCTTCTGAACATTCACAGCTTCTGATTTCTGCTTCCATTCAGGACAGCTTCAGAACTTGAGTTTTCTGGATCTTTAGAACATTCGCAGCTTCTGATTTCTGCTTCCCTCGGATAGCTTCAGAGCTTTGAATTTCTACCAACATCACTTCATGCTAGATTTGTATCAGAACATTGTTGAATGTACTAGAGCATCATCTGAGCATCTCTACATCCTGAAATGTTACAGAACAAAACTAAACGACAAAAGTCAGCATGAACGAGTTAGAACATAAAATGTATGTTTGAACACATTATATGAATCAGAGCCATATAGGCTGAAATAATGTATCAGAGCAAATAATGTATCAGAGCCATAACATTATATGTATCAGAGCAAATAGAATTTTGTCAGAATAAATAGACAAATATAGATCAAATTCTATTTTCAGTGCTTCTGATTCATTCTTCTTTCTTGCTTCTGATCTCTGAAGCTTGACAGCACTCAGCTTGCTTCAGTTTCCATGGTTTTGCTTCTTGTGTTTGCTTTGAAGATTCTCTTCAGTATACCTGCAAAACACTTAAACCATATAGAACTTGCAGTTCTTGTTAGTGAATGTGTGGGAGCTTTACCCAGCAACTGATAGATTTAATCAAATCATTTATCATTTATCTTTCTCCCCCTTTTTGTCATAACATCAAAAAGCAATATTTCAAAAGAATTAGATGCATAGAACGACAAATAGAGTCACTGAAATGTAAAAGCAAAGAAACTTTTCATTGATAATCAAAAGATATTACAAAAGGTTCCTATGTTTAACAAGATGAGAAACATTCCTAGCAAATACATAAAAAGTCATCCAAAGAGGAAATGACTACAAAAATTAAAAACAGCACCCTAGCAGGACACGCTCTGTGTCAACCCATCAAGAATCCCTGAGGACTTCTTGTCTTCCAGACTGGAACCTCCACTGTAGGAGAGATCCCAGAGACCAAGGAGGAAGTGAGGGACAGTTCACAGACAGAGAGCTAATGTTGCAAACGGGGCTTTCCCTCAACATAGAAGTCAAGAATATCATTCTTAACCTCCTCCCATAACTCAAGAAAGTCTTCTGTCTTTGGGTGAGAGTTGATAACAACATCAAAGAAGAGGTCTGACTTGAGAGGTATTAGGAGAGCCATCCCGAGATATGCAGAGATCTGTCGCCTTTGAGTCATAGATCTTCAACAGGCTTAGGGTGAACGCTAGGTTTGAGCTAGGATTTTTTTTTTTTTAAAAAAAGTTTGAGCAAGAGACGAAAAAAGAGAAAAAAAAAAACTTGATGAGGAATGCAAAGAGATAGAGAAAGATGAGAGGGAAAGAGAAGAGTTTGAAGAGTATTTAAAAAGAAAATAAAATGAAACGAATGATGAAAAGCATTTAATGTTACGTGACGTGAGGAGAAATAATAAAGACAAATGAGGTGACTAGCACAGTTACCTATGGTCGGCGTCCCTTCAACTGCACGCATGTTTATCCATGAATAGTAACGACAGGTTTACCATCCCGAGATAAAAAATGTAACAGCTGTTTTGCTTTAAAAGAGATTCTGAATGAACTTAGACAATGAAACGTTAGTAATAACCGAATCATAATTTCTAAAAAATTTCAATCAGAACTTCTGATATATAAAAAAAATAATCCATTTTCATTTCAGAAGATACTCATACATGAGAACTTCTCATCTTCTCATTCTGGGCATAAATCCATACTGATGTTCTTCAGAATGAACTTAAACCTATCTTCAGCCAGGGGTTTTGTAAAGATATCAGCCCATTGATGGTCTGTATCAACAAAGTTTAAAGATATAACACCCTTCTGAACATAGTCCCTTATGAAATGATGTTTAATCTCAATATGTTTAGCTTTTGAATGAAGAATAGGATTCTTAGATAAACATATAGCAGAAGTATTATCACAGAATATAGGAATGTTACTCTCAAATATCTGATAATCTTCTAACTGACTCTTCATCCAGAGCATCTGTGTACTACAACCAGCAGCAGCAACATATTCTGCTTCTGTTGTTGATAGAGCAATAGTTGCTTGCTTCTTGCTGTACCAGGAGATCAAATGACTTCCAAGAAATTGGCAACTTCCTGAAGTACTTTTTCTTTCAATTCTGTCTCCAGCATAGTCAGCATCGCAGAATCCTACTAAGTTGTATTCTTTAGATTTTCTGTAAACTAAGCCAACATTAGTAGTACCTTTCAGATACCTTAGAACTCTCTTAACAGCAGTTAAATGAGATTCTCTAGAATCTGATTGGAATCTAGCACACAAACAAACACTGAACAGAATGTCAGGTCTAGAAGCAGTCAGATATAGAAGAGATCCAATCATACCTCTGTATAACTTCTGATCTACCTTCTTACTTACCTCATCCTTACCTAGGATGCATGTTGGATGCATAGGAGTTTTGGCTTCTTTGCAGTCTAAAAGATTAAACTTCTTCAGAAGTTCCTTCACATACTTGGTTTGGTGAACATACGTTCCTTCTGATGTTTGATTTATTTGTATTCCGAGGAAATACTTGAGTTCTCCCATCATGCTCATTTCAAACTCAGCCTGCATAGACTCAGCAAACTCCTTTCCAAGTGTAGCATTAGATGTTCCAAAAATAATATCATCTACATATATTTGACAAATTAAAATATCCCTTTTAAAGGTTTTACAAAAGAGAGTAGTGTCCACTTTTCCTCTAGTGAAACCATTATCCAGAAGGAAAGAACTTAAGCGTTCATACCAAGCTCTGGGAGCCTGTTTCAATCCATACAATGATTTCTTAAGTTTAAAAACATGATTAGGAGACATAGAGTCTTCAAAACCAGGAGGTTGATGGACATAAACTTCTTCATCTATATAACCATTTAAGAAGGCACTCTTAACATCCATCTGATAAAGAGTGATGTTATGTTGAGTGGCAAAAGAAATTAATAGACGAATAGATTCTAACCTGGCCACTGGTGCAAAGGTTTCTGTGTAGTCAATCCCTTCTTGCTGACTATAACCCTGAGCCACCAGTCTGGCTTTGTTCCTTACCACTTCACCTTTCTCACTGAGCTTGTTTCTGAAGACCCATTTTGTACCAATTATATTGAATCCATCTGGTCTAGGAACAAGATCCCAAACATCATTCCTTGTAAACTGATTCAGTTCTTCTTGCATAGCAATTATCCAGTCTGGATCTTCTAGAGCATGATCAACAGAAGTTGGCTCGATCAAAGATACAAGACCTAATTGACAATCTGCATTGTTCTTAAGGAATGCTCTTGTTCTAATTGGATCATCCTTCTTTCCAAGAATGACATCTTCTGAGTGACCAGAGATGAGTCTGGATGATCTTCTGACAGATGGTTCTTCAGAAATGCTTAGATCCTCCAGAGAAGCTGATACTTGATCTTCTGGTTCTTTGCTTCTGAGGAGCTCTGCTTCTGATGCGTTGCTTCTTGGCTCAACAACTTCTGATATATCAATATCACAATCTGCAAAATTATCAAACTGCTTTGGTTTTTCAGAACCAAGCTTATCATCAAACCTGATATTGATTGATTCTTCTACAATCAATGTTTCAGTATTGTATACTCTGTAGCCTTTTGAGCGTTCAGAATATCCAAGAAGGAAACATTTTTGTGCTTTGGAATCAAACTTACCAAGATGATCTTTAGTGTTCAGAATAAAGCATACACATCCAAAAGGATGGAAATATGAAATGTTGGGCTTTCTATTCTTCCACAATTCATAGGGAGTCTTATTTAGAATAGGTCTGATAGAGATTCTATTCTGAATATAGCATGCAGTGTTTATTGCTTCTGCCCAGAAATGCTTAGCCATATTGGTTTCATTGATCATGGTTCTGGCCATTTCTTGCAGAGTCCTATTCTTTCGTTCTACAACCCCATTTTGCTGTGGAGTTCTAGGACAAGAGAAATCATGGGCAATACCATTATCTTTGAAGAACTCTTCAAAGGATCTGTTCTCAAATTCACCACCATGATCACTTCTAACCTTTATGATTTTACACTCTTTTTCAGATTGAATCAGACTTTATAGTTCCAGAGCCAATTATCTTGCCCTTCTGATCTCCTCCAAACTTGACTTCTCCTCCAGACTTAAGCACCAGGTCTTGGAACATAGACCTTCTTCCTGTCATGTGTCGCGAGCATCCAGAGTCCAGGTACCATGACATGTTGTGCTTTGTCCTTTTTGCAGTCAAGGATATCTGCAATAGGAATAATCTTATCCTTAAGTACCCACATTTTCTTGGGTCCTTTCTTGTTAGATTTCTTCAAGTTCTGATTGAACTTGGGTTTAACATTGTAAGCAGAAGGAGGAACAGCATGATAATTCTTAATGTGAGTTTCATGATATTTCCTAGGTTGTGTCACATGCTTTTTGGTGTGTGTTATGTGAAAGCTTTGAGCATGTGAAGTGTGCCTAATATCATGGGAGTGGCCATACTTGAACTGATCATACAATGGCTTGTATGTGATTTTCATTTCATCAACAGGTTCAAGTTTGTATGGGGTTTCACCCTCAAAACCAATGCCTACTCTTTTGTTTCCAGACACAGCATATATCATAGAAGCTAGCTGACTTCTGCCAATACTTCTAGATAAGAACTTCCTGAAACTTAAATCATATTCTTTCAGAATATGGTTTAGACTAGGAGTGGATTTTTCTGAATCAGAAGGAGATCCAACATTATTGGATAATTTTAAAAGTTTTTCTTTTAATTCAGAGTTCTCCAACTCAAGCTTCTTTGTTTCAAATTCAAATTGCTTTTTCAGCTTTTTGTATTTGAGACTAATCTGAGACTTGAGTTCCAGAAGTTCAGTTAGACCGGAAACTAACTCATCTCTAGTAAGTTCAGAAAATACCTCTTCAGAATCTGATTCTGATGTAGATTCTGATCCGTCATCTTCTGTCGCCATCAGCGCACAGTTGGCCTGCTCGTCTTCAGAATCATCTTCTGACTCATCCCAGGTTGCCATAAGACCTTTCTTCTTATGAAACTTTTTCTTGGGACTTTCCTTCTGAAGATTTGGACATTCGTTCTTGTAGTGTCCAGGCTCATTGCATTCATAGCACATGACCTTCTTCTTGTCAAATCTTCTGTCATCAGAAGATTCTCCACGTTCAAATTTCTTTGAACTTCTGAAGCCTCTGAACTTCCTTTGTTTGGTCTTCCAGAGTTGATTTAGCCTTCTGGAGATCAGGGACAGTTCATCTTCTTCTTCAGATTCTGATTCTTCAGGATCTTCTTCTCTAGCCTGAAAAGCGTTAGTGCATTTCTTGATATTGGATTTTAATGCAATAGACTTACTTTTCTTTTGAGGCTCATTTGCGTCCAGCTCTATTTCATGACTTCTCAAGGCACTGATAAGCTCTTCCAGAGAAACTTCATTCAGATTCTTTGCAATCTTGAATGCAGTCACCATAGGACCCCATCTTCTGGGTAAGCTTCTGATGATCTTCTTTACGTGATCAGCCTTGGTGTATCCCTTGTCAAGTACTCTCAATCCAGCAGTAAGAGTTTGAAATCTTGAAAACATCTTTTCAATGTCTTCATCATCCTCCATCTTGAAGGCTTCATACTTCTGGATTAAAGCTAGAGCTTTAGTCTCCTTGACTTGAGCATTTCCTTCATGAGTCATTTTCAAGGACTCATATATGTCATAGGCCGTTTCCCTGTTAGATATCTTCTCATACTCAGCATGAGAGATAGCATTCAGCAAAACAGTTCTGCATTTATGATGATTCCTGAAAAGCTTTTTCTGATCATCATCCATTTCTTGCCTTGTTAGCTTTACGCCTCTGGCATTTACAGGATGTTTGTAACCATCCATCAGAAGATCCCATAGATCACCATCTAGACCCAGAAAGTAACTTTCCAGTTTATCTTTCCAGTATTCAAAGTTTTCACCATCAAATACCGGCGGTCTAGTATAACCATTGTTACCGTTGTATTGCTCAGCAGAGCCAGATGTAGATGCAGGTGTAGGTGTAGACTTTTCACTTTCATCAACCATCTTTTACTGAAGCGTTTTTCTCTTCCTGAATCTTTTCTAAACACGGTTAAGTGCTTGCACCTTAGAACCGGCGCTCTGATGCCAATTGAAGGATAGAAAAACACTTAGAAAGGGGGGGTTTGAATAAGTGTAGCTTTAAAAAACTTGACAGATAAAAATAAATTGCACAGTTATTTTTATCCTGGTTCGTTGTTAACTAAACTACTCCAGTCCACCCCCGCAGAGATGATTTACCTCAACTGAGGATTTAATCCACTAATCGCACGGATTACAATGGTTTTCCACTTAGTCCACAACTAAGTCTTCCAGAGTCTTCTGATCACACACTGATCACTCCAGGAACAACTGCTTAGATACCCTCTAAGACTTTTCTAGAGTCTACTGATCAACATGATCACTCTAGTTACAACTTGCTTAGTTCACTCCTAAGACTTCCTAGAGTATTCTGATCAACACGATCACTCTAGTTACTTACAACTTAATGTAATCAATCTAAGAGTATTACAAATGCTTCTTAAAAGCGATAATCACAACTGTGATATTTCTCTTAATCGTTTAAGCTTAATCTCACTAATATATTACATCAGCAATGTAGTGAGCTTTGATGAAGATGAAGATTCTGAGTTTAGATTTGAACAGCGTTTCAGCAAGTTTGATATAAGTTGTTTTGGTGCAGAATCGTTAACCTTGCTTCTCATCAGAACTTCATATTTATAGGCGTTGGAGAAGATGACCGTTGAATGCATTTAATGCTTTGCGTGTTCCGTACAGCATCGCATTTAATGTTATACGCTTTTGTCAACTACCTCGAGCCTTGTTCACGCTGTGTCTACTGACGTAGCCTTTAGTAGCTTTTAACGTTCCTTTTGTCAGTCAGCGTAGCTTGCCACTTGTACTTTCTTCTGATCTGATGTTTGTGAATACAACGTTTGAATATCATCAGAGTCAAATAGCTTGGTGCATAGCATCTTCTGATCTTCTGACCTTGAAGTGCTTCTGAGCGTGATACCATCTTCTGAGCTTCAGTGCTTCTGATCTCATGTTCTTCTGATGCTTCCATAGACCCATGTTCTGATTCTGCTTCGACCATCTTCTGATGTCTTGCCAGACCATGTTCTGATGTTGCATGCTGAACCCTTTGAGACAAAGCTTCTGAGCGCTGAATTATGCGTACTCTTTATATATATTTCCTGAAAAGGAAATTGCATTGTATTAGAGTACCATATTATCTTAAGCAAAATTCATATTATTGTTATCATCAAAACTAAGATAATTGATCAGAACAAATCTTGTTCTAACACTTTCTTCATACTTAAGGTTTTCAAAGGTTCTTTGGCAAGAAGACTCGGATTCTTCAAACCAAAGCTCTTCCTTTGGAATTAAGTATTCAAACACATTAGGGAAGTCATTTAGAGGTGATCCAGACCTCTGAAACACTTCTGTAAGTGAAGAATCATCATCTTCACCTCTCACTTGGAGCTGTTGCAGTTGGAGGTCCATAGAGTAATTCAGTAGGTTTCAAGCCAAGCCAATCATCCAGGCACACTCCTCAGGTCATAGTGAAGCTAACCAGATGGCTGCAGCTCGTCTGTAACTCCAAATTCAACAACCTCCATGTCTACTTGAAGCTCAAATCGAAGGAGGTCCACAGAGCAATTCAGGAGGATTCAAGCTCCAATAAGCATTCAGTTAGCATCATTGAGTCTCAAGGAAGCTATTGAGATCATTCATTCAAGTCCAGATGTTCTCCATCACCCTCACGACCTCCATTTTCAGAGGTAAGTCTCTGAACCTCACCTCTTTAATTTAAGCACTCTTTGAGTTAAAGCTCGATTCTATCTTGTTCAGCATCATCAAAGGATTGAAAACCCTCTATCATCTTTCATTTATTCATCTTGTTTGTCATTTAATTTCAAATTTAGGGTTCATGTGTTCTTAGAGTTTTCTGAGAAATTAGGTAGCTATAGTTCATATAAATAAATGTTAGTTACATATCTGGATTCGTGAGGAAATTTAGAACAAGATTGATGTTTACATCATGTCATTTAGTTGAGAAACCAGAGAGTTAGGATTTTGAAAATTCTTGAGCTCGAGGAAGAAGATGACTATGGCCATGGCGCGCAAAATTTGAATCTGGGACCAAAGTTTATTTTATTTTGAATGGAAGTTGTTTTATAAACGACTAAATTGTTACAGCCCAGTGGTAAAGAGTGTTTGTGTGTTGCGCGTGTCCAAAGTCTGGGGTTCGAATCCCCCTCGCCCCAGACTTTTTGATTCTTTTATTTTTCAATGATTTATCACTTGTTTTGAAACATAACCAATTGAGTGAGAGTTATTATCACCAAACGCCCGTTGGCTCAGTGGTGTTGTTTTGGGCTGGTGACTTCAAGGGCGTGGGTTCAATTCCTCCAAGGGCCAAAAACTATTTTTTAACACATAATTTCTTTTATTTTCTTCACAACTTCACATGAATAATTCACCTATCAAATTAAATCATTTTCACTTCATTTTTCACACACTTGTCATTTAATATATCTATTTTGTAAATAATAAAAAAAATCGTAAAAATATTATTTATTTGATGTGTTTTAATTAGGTTTAAAATAGTATGTTTTAAGTGTTTTCTTAAATACTTTAAATGTATATATTCACTTTGTTTTAACCTAATCATTTTGTAAATAAGTTTATGATAAAACCCTAATTGTTTAGGTCTTAATTAGTTAAAAATCTTTATTTTTACCTTAATTAAGTTGACTTTTTGTCAATTTTCAAAACTGTTTTCAATCTCCGAATAAATCAAATGATTAGGATTTTCAAACAACAAAACCTTGTATCATTCCGAATCATTTTCAAATTGCTTTTACACCAGTACTGTAAAGTACTGGGCCTCTAATAGAGTGTAAGTCCCAAACACCTTCTCTTCTTAGCTTGTTTTCAAAACTGTATTTTCAAAATCTTCTTTCTGTTTTCAAAACATTCTTCTGGTATTTGAAGGGCATTATTCCCGGTGAAACTCTTCAGATACCTATGTGACCTTTGTCCATCTTCACTTCTTCTGTTTTCAAAAACCCTTAACTGTTTATCATATATATATTCAACTGTTATCCACCAATTACTATTGAGGCTCTGTACATACTTCTTCAAAGGCCTCCACTCCATCCAGGTTAGGCTTTACAAGCTTTCAATTTACAGTCTTCATTTAAATTACTGTCAAATATAAACTGTGCATATATATTAGTTTAGAACTACGTTTGAGTATAAACCTTAGGACAGTTAAACTATATATATATTATAGGAATATGACCTAGGATTGAGAATGTCTTCCCGGTGAAGGCTCTTTCCTAATTAGAGATCTGTAGTTCAAACCCCCAAGATGAATTATTCCCGGTGAAACATCTTGGCAAAAACCTTAGAATCCAAAAATATAGGACACATCCACCCAAAGAGGAATTATTCCCGGTGAAACCTCTTACCCATTTGCTTAGAGCCAAAATAAGTTCAAAACCACATAGCTTTCTCTTGTGCTATAACAAGGACCCTCGATTAGCCTCCTCTTGGGCTTTGTACAAGGACCCACAGGCTTCTTAAAAGCATTTCCAGCTTTCTCTTGAGCTTGTATACAAGGACCCATCAGGTTTCTTATAAACATAGGAACAGGTCTTTAGTCACCTTTTAGCCTACCCTGGTGAGTTTCTTCCATTTTAAACCAGACTTTAAACAAGCTAAGTTTGTCTCAATTTTGCATTGAGTACACCTTTTGGAAAGAGAGACATGGACAGTCTCTGTCACCCTTATCTTCATCAATCTTCCTTAGCAAAGTCTAGGATCTATGTTTATTTTCTCCTCAGCATGAGTCAGCCTTCATCTTGGGCTTTAAACAAGAAGTCACCACTAGATAATCTTTCTGCAAATCATTTCAATAAAATCCCCTGGAAAGGGTTAGCCTCCAAATCAATCCATCATTTCAATAAAAATCCCTGGAAAGGGTTAGCCTCCAACGCATTCTTTCATTTCAATAAAATTCCCTGGAAAGGGTTAGCCTCCAAAGTCAATTAATAAAAATGTCAAAAAAAATAAAGATTCATTTCTCTTAGGATATAATTTCCCCAAAAGAGTCAAAACCCCTGGAAAGGGTTAGCCTCAAAAAAAAAAACATGATAAAGTCAGTCTTTTACTAAATAATTTCTTCAGCTGAGTCAAAATCCCTGGAAAGGGTTAGCTTCCAAAGAAAAACAGTCTTTCAATAAATAAAATCTCCTCAGTAGAGTCAAAACCAACAAAAATAGTTAGCCTCAACCATGGGCTTCATACAAGGCACCAAACAATAAAACTCCCCTGTCAAGAGTCAGCCTCAACCTTGGGCATTGTACAAGGCAGATAATAGAGTCTCCCCAGTGAGTTCTTCATCATTCAGTAGCCACAACCTTGGGCTTTGTACAAGGCAGATAAACCATATTTTCATGTGTCAAAGATTCCTAACACCTAGGATCTTTTCCCCATAGAGTCATCCATACTCAGTTTATTTAAGAGTCTGCCACAACCTTGGGCTTTGTTCAAGGCAGAAAATAATGTTTTCCCTAGCTAGAGTCAGCCACAACCTTGGGCTTTGTACAAGGCACACAAAATAGAGTCATTCATAGTCTCAAAAATAGAGTCATTCAGCAGTTAGCCACAACCTTGGGCTTTGTACAAGGCACACAAATAGAGTCTCCCTAAATAGAGTCAGCCTCAATTCTGGGCTTTGTACAGAACACAAAAATACCCTGTAATTAATCCCCAGTTGGAGTCATCTCCCAGAGTCAATAATATTAATAAATCAATCAAAAAAAAGCCTCAAGCTTGGGCCTCATACAAGCCAGCTAAAGTCAAATCTTTTATACAGTAGATAGACATAGCTTATCTCTATAGAGAGGTATTTTTACTACTCTACCACATTCAAACAAACAAACATTTTCATTTCAATTTCAATTTTAATCAAGTCTCCCATTTAGGATTTTGAAAGGCATGAGCTGGCAGTAAAACCCAGACATGTGGTAACTTTCCCTAATTTGGATGAGCATCTTTCTTTCATTTAAGAGGCATTTGACTGGTATACTTGCACATACACAAGTAAGGTCTCCTTCTTGAATGAAATGAATTTAATTATTCTGTCACTCTTTTAAATGTTTGTGGTAGAATAGTACTAATACCTCTCTGTAAAGATGATTTCATGCCTCTTTACTGTAAACAGAGATTTAATTCAAAGCTTCAACCTTGAGCTTTAAGCAAGGCACCAAAAATAATTAATTTCCCTAGTTAGTTCCCCGAACTACATTAAGCTCTGACTTCCACTAGGGATATGTAGGCATGAGGTTCACAAGGAATCTCAGCGAGCTAATAAAATACCAAAAATAGTCAGTCTGACTATCTGTCTGTCTTTCTTTAATCAATTCAATTCTCTCTCCTAACACAAAGGAGAAACTTTCCCAATCATTAGCAGCAAACACAATCACAAATGACACAGAGAAGGTTCCTGTAGAGTACTACAGATATGTAGGGTGTTTAAACACTTCCCTATGTATAACCGACCCCCCGGACTCCAGAATTTCTAGTCTAGGTGAAATCCCCACACTTAGCAAACTCCTAGGGTTTAGTTGAGATCTTTTTTTCCCTTTCCTACTCGTAGGACCAATAAGAAAGTTCGTGTGATATCGTAGGAAGAACTGAAACAAAATTCATCCCACCACGGGCGCATTCTCCTTCCAAATTTCGCGTGAAGGGTTTAGCGTGCCGTCCTCCCAAGTGAAACGGGGAGGTAAAGAAAACGACACCACACAAGGCTTACTCTTTCTTCTAGCAGAAATCTATTGATACTTCTATACTCCTTTACTTTTGCACAGAGTTTCTCATTCACTACACATGTCTCAAAAAGCCAGTAGACAAATCAAGTTTGGTGAGTTCTCCAACATATATAGGATTCTTCATCAAATTCATCAGACTCATCTGATTCACGTCGATAAGCTTTTAATTCGTCTTTGATCATGGAGTAGTCACAGGGGTGGGCAGGTGTGTCAGGCTTCCATAGATAGCAATTATCCTTAGATCTAAATCCCTTCATGACTTCCTCATTTGCTTCATTAGTGATGATGCACTCATTTCTAGTGAACCTAGCATTAAATCCTTCATCACACAACTGACTGCTGCTTATAATATTTGCAGCCAGTCCTTGCACAAGTAGAACATTGTTTAGATTAGGGATACCCACCCCTTCTGTCTTTCCAACACCTTTGACTTCTCTTATTTCTCCATCACCCAGGGTTACATAGTTGTTTCCTTCTAGTTTGAGATCTACTAGAGAGCTCTTCCTCCCGGTCATATGATTTGAACAACCATTGTTAAGGTACCAATCTTCTTTTGTTGGCCTCTTTAGAGAAGTGTGTGCTACCAGAGCAACATTCTTATCTGCCCATCGTTGCTTTCTGTTGTTAGTATCATGATCAAATTTGACTTGTTGAGTTTGGGTTGGATATCCGAATAGTCTGAAACAAAATGGCTTTATGTGACCAAATCTTCCACAGTGATGACACCTCCACTTCTGGAATCGTTTCTTTGAGTGCCTCCTTCTTATGTTTCCTTGATGTTGTGACATTTGGATTGACATCTGGTTAGTCACACACGTCTTGGATTCTGTCCTACTGAGTCCAGAGATTAATTCCTCTTTAGCCACAAATCCCACTCCAGACATGTCTCCTGATCTTTGTCCAGATTCCAGAATTTCTTCTAGAGTATCTGATCCATTGTTCAGCATTTTGAATGACTTGGTCATTTGATCAAATTTGTGGTTCAACATGCTTACTTCACTACTGAGGGAGTCTATGGTTGTAAGATGTTTAATCTTCTCAGTTTCTAGTTCTCTTATGATCACCTCTCGCTTCTCCACTTGTTTGCAGACTTCAGCATTCTCCCTACACAACTTCTTGTACGAGGCAGCTAGTTCATCAAAGGTTAGCTCATCATCACTGGAATCATCATCTGATTCATAGATTCTTGTGGAAACTGTGACATGCTTTGCAGTTTCCTTTTCTGAATCTGAGTCTTCGTTAGACCAAGTAACATTCAGTCCTTTCTTTTTCTCCTTGTGGTAGGTAGGACATTCAGCTCTAATGTGTCCGAATCATTCACATCCATGACATTGAACCCCTTTCCCTAGATAATGCTTCTCCTCAGCTTTGAACCTTTTGCTTGAGTCATATGTCTGACTAATGTCATAGGAAGTGTTCTTGACATTGGGTCTGGACTTCTGATCAACCCTTTTAATAAGTCTGTTGAATTGTTTTCCAAGCATGGCTATGGCGTCTGATAAATTCTCATCACTTACACCATTGCTTTCTTTTGAATTATCACCTGTGTTGGTGACAAACGCAATGCTTTTGTTCTTCTTTTCAACAGGCTCACAGATGCTTGACTCAAAGGTTTGGAGAGAACCAAGAAGTTCGTCCAGCTTCATGTTGTTGATGTCTTGAGCTTCCTCTATGGCAGTTACCTTCATATCAAATCGCTTAGGCAGTGATCTGAGGATCTTCCTTACCAGTTTTTCTTCAGTCATTTTCTCACCTTAGGCTGCAGAGTTGTTTGAAATCTTGCGGACATTCATGTAAAACTCATAAATGGTTTCATCCTCTTTCATCTTGAGATTTTCAAACTTAGTGGTAAGTATTTGAAGTCTCGACATCTTTACCTTGGACGTGCCTTCATGTGCTGTTTTGAGAATATCCCAAGCTTCTTTAGCCAGCTCACAATATTGTACAAGTCTGAAGATGTTTTTGTCAATACCATTGAACAATGCACTTAGGGCCTTGGAATTGCCCAACGCTAACTCTTCTTCAGATTTTCTCCATTGAGTTTCAGGAATTAGAACAGTGGTTCCATCTTCTAGAATTTTCTCAGGATGTTTCCATCCATTTTCAACAGCTCTCTAGGCCTTGCTGTCCACTGACTTAATGACTGCTACCATACGAGGTTTCCAGTGGTCATAGTTAGATCTATCCAGGATAGGTGGTCTGTTTCCAAACACTAACAGTTCCTTCTCCATAGTACAAGAATTTTGTTATCCCTAGATCTCACCCAGATCTAAACAGGCAGGGTGCCTGCTCTGATGCCAATTGAAAATTCTAGTAACACACGTTCGATGTCAAACTAGATGTTATGACATCCACAATTATGTAGCACAGACAGTAATAACAAAACAACATAAAACAGTAAAGAACACAAATAATTGTTTACCCAGTTCGGTTCAAACAACCTACTCTGGGGGCTACCAAGCCAGGGATGAAGTCCACTATCAGTAGTATCAATTCAAAGCTAAACTACCCCGTTTACAACTTCTCACTTAATCACTACCCAATGACCCTTCTACCTAGGTTCTACCTAGATATGGAATATCTCCATTCCACCCCCCTCAATCACAGATGTGATTACACATACACAATAAACAATTACAGATAGAAGACACACTTCAACAGCACACCTTGATCTGCTTAAAAGCTTCAATCAAGAGACACACACTCGTGCTTAAAAGCTTAGAGTGACATAACAAAAACACAAACTAATTCCAACGCAATCATCAAAGATAATAGCATGGATCACAAGAGACAGTTGCAGAACAATCGTTCTTCACAATACACAATCTTCTGTCTGCGTTCCAAATTAGGATTGCAGTTCTTTTTATATGCAGTCTTGGGCCTTGGGCTTTTTTAGAAAAAATTAGGGTTAACAAAGTTAACCTAATTCACACGCCAACTGTCTGTTACACAATGTGCTGTCAGTAGGATCTTCTAAACGAAACTTGCAACACTCAATAAAAAGTTTCCTAAACAGATAAAAGTGATAAATCAGGAAACACATTTAGTAAACACTAACAGCTCCTGCTGTCGCACATGGATGTCATGACATCGATCATGACATTCACTACAAAACCGGTATTAGCTCCACACATATATGCAACCTGCATATACACAATCAACCAGGTATGTTTTACCAATAATGCAGCCAACATGAAAACACCTTCAGGTGTTTTAATGAATGCATGAGGAAAGCCTAAGCTAAGAGGGAAAGCTCGCTACCTATATTGTCATACAAAGGGTGCAAGACTAAACTAAACTTGCAACCTACAGGAAAAAGCGAATCCAAGCAAAAGCATCACACAAACGAGTCTCGCTCGTAAAGGACATAGCTATAAGGTGCAGACCAAGTAATAGAAAAGTGGTCCTGCCATAGCTAAGAGGAGCGTATCACTCGAGTCAACCAAGCATTAGACCGAGGAGCTGTGAGTCCTTAACCGCGACATTTTATTACCGGGGCAAGAAGGAGCAAAAGAGAGATGGAGCGTGCGTACACCGAGCGTCAGAGTCAGATGACGCGAGCTTAAGAAAACATGGGGATCTGACTACATGGTCCTACCACTTCACATACTCAATAACAGGATCTTAGGCTAGTTCAAAAGCAAGCAACGCGTGGCATGCGTTTACTAAAAAGACTCGATGAGACTGGGCGGGGGTTGATTGCGAATTCTCTCCGCATGCCTTCCATGAGGACTTAACGGTGTGCCTGTAAAGAGGTCTTATCGCACCGTGACTCTCTTCCTCTAAACACAAATATAAACACACCAACAAAAACAGAGGCTCCCACGAGGACTTCCAAATGCAAGATGTCTAATCCTACTTCTCATGTTATTAAATGATGTGTAAAACGATAACGTGCGGGAAGAAAATAAAACAAAAAGGAATTAATACCAAACACATTATGATCTGTAAACAGCGGCAATTGAAATAAGAAACCCGAGAACTTTGCGAGCGAGCTAGCATCAAGCAACAAGCAAAAAGTCAGTAATCTGATATACCGCATAGTAAAGCAAGCATCAATGTCGTGAAAAAAAATCAAGCGTTGATATGTGCATCGAGCACAATCATACAATACACCTGCAAGAAAAATAAGTAATTCAGGAAAACAGGTATAAATTAATACACGCGTCTCATGAGCGAGAACACAAATCAGAGACAAATAGCGTCGTGTCCCGCAAAGCGGAACACGAATGAATGAGCATCAACCGGGAATTGCTTTCAAAATTTATTGCATGCTAGCACACATGTTAGAGATAACAAACGGCCGCAATCGAAATTGCGTTAATGCATTATAAAGCTAGATTGAAAATGAATAACAAAATAAGAAACGAAAAATAAGCGAAAGAAGTACAAGCCCCAAACGGGGCAGCAATTACATGGGCTCCAAAACACATACAAATTGTATCACTCATGCACTAACATCACGATAAGTATTCAGAAGCGAACAAACACGAGTACAAACGCAATACATGACTTTAAATGCACAAATTGAGTGTTAGACATGCGATTAAGCATAAAAGAAGCGACAAACAAGACATAGGAGTGAAATGACACACAAATACCAATCAAATATTAATACAAGATAAATGGAAGCTAAAGAAGTTATTTACATGTCAATCGGGTCAAAGAAACATCAAAATCGGGACAAACGATCGCAAATTAAACTTGTTGGAATTAAAAAAAATTTACACGGTAACCTATAAACATGCCAATGAACTCAAATATGCGATTGGATTTTATTAAATTGGCCCGGAAGCACGACTTTCAAACTCGGACAGAAGCGAAATCGGCAAAAAAAGTAGGGCGAAACCAAAATTAAACCTCCCCAAAAGCTCCAGAAATATCATTCTACATGAGAAACATTATTCACATTTGCAAAATTTCAAAGCGGTTTAAAAGATACGACATTTGCACTTAGAACCGACGCGTGTTTTGCAAAATTGATAAAAAGAGAAGTAAATATGGCATAGCAGAAAATTTGCAGCATTTAATGACATTATTTAGCATACTAACAAGTCCTATTACCACCTTAGATCAACATCCTACCAATATGCAAACCACACAACAATTAACTTCCACTTTTTATGTTTTTCATGAGTAAAAAATGGTGAAATGTAACACAAATTGTAGTTTCTCTGAGATTGACATGCATTTTGGTAAAATCAACCTAGCAAGAACATGTTGAATAAAATTTCAACATATCGAACAAGATGTCACAACATGGCAAGTCTGACATTGTGTTTGTTGGAGCTGCTGGAGTTGATCTGTCAAGTGTATCAGCCGTTTTATTAGCTACAAAATATTGTGGAATGTTTAGTTAGCTTATATGTATCCAACATCAATTAAATCATAGATATTTGTTGATTTTCACACTTTCTATAATTGGAGACAATTTAGGAAAATTTGGATTGAAAACCTATTTTCTTGGAGATCAGGTAACAGACTTTGTGCAGCCTCCTTGTTGCGGTTTTAGGCTCAGTTCAGTCAATACTAATTCTATAAATAGACTGGCCTAAACCTAGTTTTAGAAGGAAATGATATTTTTATTTTTAGGGTTCTAGGAATCCTTATTTTGGTTGTGCTGTAAGTTCCATGTTTGTTCATTCACAAACCTGTAGGTGTTGAATGTTTAATCTCTGAAGTTGTTAAGCAAGGAGAGTAGTGTCAGTTCTCATAAGCTTTTAAGCATTGAGAATTGTGTGTCTTGGAAGAGTGTCTTCTACTTTTGATTGTTTGTGTTGTTTGTCACTGGTTGTGACTGAGGAGATTTAAGGAGGGTCTCATACCTAGGTGAGTCTTAGGTAGAAGTCATAGGAAGGGTAGGGATTAAGTGAGAAGTTGTAAACGAGGGAGTTTAACTTCTAATTGATACTATTGAATATTGATTTCATCCCTGACTTTGTAGCCCCCAGAGTAGGAAGGTTGTTCCAAACTGGGTAAACAATTCTTTGTGTCCTTTACTTTTTTGCACTAGTTTTTATCACTGTTACCAACTTGTTCCATAAGTGTTTGTTCTCAGATATTAGTATCGTGACATCTCATTCGAAATCACATATCTGATACTAGAATTTCACAAATAAATCAACCAAAAAAATACTGCATTATAATGCTACTAAAATAGTCCCTAATAGCTCACTAAAACACATACAAACTCAAGAATTTAGCACATGGAAATTAGCACAAAGAAACACACAAGTGACATATTGGAAATTTGGCATAAAACATGATTTTCAAGTAGGCACAAAGTATCAAATTCTCAACAAAAATCTCAAGCTATACATCAATTTTCATGTTCATACCATTCCACAATTTCAAGAATCAATACCAATCATCTAGGCTCATTGTTCACGTTATTCCACCAACTCAAGAATTAACAAAATGCATAAGTTTCATGTTAAAAGATAGAAACAACAATGCCAATCCCAAACAACTTTACATTCATGTCTCAATGCACATCAACAATCATGGATATTGGATTCAAGTTGAAATTAGATAACACAACAAATAGCACCATCAACATATTCAAGAGTTTTGCCAATTTTCACAAATCAACAACAAACTCATGGCAACACATTTAATTGCAAAAATTCAGCATGCTCACTATTTTCTTCTTGCAAGAATTGGCACATTTTGAACACACAATCTACAACACTAATGAGCAATTAATATGGATTAAGAATCATGTGCTTCACTTGATATCAACAAACTTCATAAAAATTCAGCAGCAACGTCATTCTAAGCTCTCCATAAACAACTTCAATTTCATGCTAATCCACTATTAAGAACAAAATACTTCTCACACACAATTAAACAAACACTTAGTGTGCACACTTCTGGCTTATGAGCATTATGAGTATATTTCAAACAACAATCAACCACCAAATCACATTTTCAATGAATCAAACATAATCAACAATCCATAGTATCATTAACTCAACATGCAAGAATATCAACGTCTCAATTCAATATCAATTCTAACAATTAATGCTCATAGCCAAATAGATCAAGAATCAAGGGCAAGAATCATTACCGAATATGCGATGATGAGTTTGAATCGGAACATGAAAAAGAAGAGGAGGCCGCACGGACGAATGCGATCGGAGAAAGATGACTTGGACAGAATCGCGACCTTGCGCGACGGAAGGAGGTGTCGGAGGGAGAAGTCCGGCGTTTGGCAATCGGCAGTGAGGTGGTGTGAAGGTTAAGAAAAAACTTAGAAGAGGGTGGGGATTGAATAAGTTGGTTTTAAAAACTTTATGAAGGAAAGATAGTCAGAACACAGTTATTTTTATCTTGGTTCACCTTCTCAATAAGGCTACCTCCAGTCCACCCTCAACAAGGTGATTTGCCTTTCTCAACAGAGGTCTTAATCCACTATAATCAGAACCTGATTACACTTGCACGACCAACTGCCGTGACTCTAAATACAATGCACGGGCCAAGCTGCTGGTGACTAACAATCTCGCACAAGCCAACTACTTGTGACTAACCAATCCCGCACAAGCCAACTGCTTGTGACTAACCAATCCCGCACAAGCCATCTTCTTGTGACTAACCAAACTTCTAAGACTCAACTAGTACTAGACTTCTTGAGACTTCTGATCCAACTGGTCTCTCAAGGACTCAGTTACCACATAACTTTTGTTGATAGTGTATAGTTTTGCTTCTAGAAATTTGTAGTCATAACTGTGATATTTCACTAAGATTAAGTACAGAATAATGAACTCAGAATATGAATAAGAAAATTTAGCTTCAGAGAGTTTTTCTTCACACTTGATGATTTATTAGAGTTGCAGCGTTCTTGTGTGTTCTTTCTTGTTTTCTTCTATTTCGCTCGTTGTCTTGTGTGTCTTTTCCTTTAAATGATCATGAGTATATATAGCTTCAGAATTTTTGACCGTTATCTCAAAAGCTTGTAATCAGCATTAAATGGTTTGTGTGTTGTCTTTTGCTTTTGCTGTCTCCAAGGATTTGCATGTGGATAGCTTTTTCAATCAACCTTGGGAATTACGCTTTTGGAGTATTGCAGTCGTTTTGCTAATGATTATGTCTTCAACGATTTAATTTGAATCAATCTGCATAAACTTCTATTCAGTCTTTGTTCTTCAACTTCTGTTGTAGATATGTTTGCAGCGTGTGGTATTAGAAGTTGCTTTCAGCGGTGTTAATTTGAATCATTCCTTATAATCTTCTGTTCAGCCTTGTTCTTCAACTTCTATTGTAGATATCTTTGTAGCTTGTGGTATCAGAAGTTGCTTTATGACTTGCGTTATGTTTCTTCTAGCTTCAAGTTCTGATTGCTGGTACTGGTACATCTTCTGAAATTAGAACCATATGATTAGAGTACCATGTTTGCTTTATACAAAATTTGTTTGCTTGTTATCATCAAAACACTAAAATATATTTAGAACCAAACTATGTTCTAACATGGTGGTCAGTCGCGCTGCTGATCGAAAATGGTGGAGGAGGGAGTATTTTGAGTTTTGTTTGATTTTTGGCTTGGTGTTTATGTGTTCTTAAGTTTGTTCATAGTGTTCTTGAGCAAACTCAAAGGAAATTGGGATTTGATTGTAGAGAGAAGGGAGAGCAAAATGAGAGAGTGTTTATGATGAGAGAGAGTGAAATGTGATGAATAAATGAAAATAGTAGTAAAATGGAATATATAGTGTAAATGTGAATTGCCCGAAATACCCTTGACCTATCTCTTTTTAGCTCATTTTCGGGGAAATAAGATTCGACGCGAAATTCGGATACGAAACCAACGTAAATGCGAAGATGACTAAATTTGTGAGTCGCAGCCGCGAGATTCGTTTCGATACTATGAGCAGTCAAAAAGTTACGCACGTTTGACAGACGAGAAACGTCGATTCATCTGGCGCGACGGTGCAGAATTTTGTGAGTATCACTCAAAGAACGCGATAAAAATCATCCTTCGGCTCAAAATCTGAATGAGCATATTTGACGAAGAATCGTAGCTAACAAAATTTCAGAGAGAATTTTGCCAGAATGGACTCCATACGATACAAATTGAAGAAGTTATGAATTTTTGAACTTCGCCCGACGTGCCGGAAAACACAATTTTTGCTGAAAAACTAAGGCGCTCTTGTAATTTTCATGGGTTTTCGGTGAATAATTGATCGACGGTCCGAACATATGAAATGTTGAGAATAATGAGACGAAGCTACGTTAAAAAATGAGCTGAATCAGGCGAGCGAATTGTGAGATATGAATTTTTTTTTGCATTCGAAAACCTGCGGTTCATCACCGTTTTTCATTGTAAAAACTCAGGTAATTTGTGACTTTGAGAACCTTCTTCAAATAATACATTGTCGAACCCAACAAACGAAATGGAGTAAACCTTGAGACATAAATTTTGGCATAGGTTTTGCCTCAGAACAGTAATCCGACCACGAGATATGAATTTCTGAATATTCGAGAAACTATAGTGCGGTGAACCCGAAATTCTAGAAATAGTTAATTCCCACCACTTTCCTTTATGAATTAGCTTTCTACTTGGACATGAAAGATGCAGAGAGTGTCGAAGCAGTTCTGGCGACCCGGGAATCAAGCTCATACCATCATCTAAATGAGAATTACAATTTTTGCATTTTCATCGTACAAACGGAACTTCGCACTGCATTCTCTTAAAACCATGAGAACTTTTTATTATTTTTCTTTGAATTTTGAACGAAGAAATAAACTTCCTTCATAACTTATGGCACACATAAATAGGGCAAATTTTGGGGTGCAACAATATTCTATATTCATTGTTCATATTATATATTTATAATGATGTGACTTCTCACACTTCTGTTGTAATGATATTCTATGCGACATCGCGCAGGTTCCGAAGAATAGTTGTGCTTGCACGAGGATTAGCCGAGGAGCTTGTTCGATTATTTCGCTTATTCTTAGGTAGTGAGTGGATGCTCTGGTCATGTAACACGAGGGGATATTTGAACTCATATTTTGTTGCTATAAAATGTTGTTATATATTCATATTTTGATATTGTATTGTGGATATATCATGTTAGTGGCCTTGGTGCCCAATGTTTGAAGTCATAATACTTATTGATGAGATAATATTTTCATTATGTTGGTAGATGATTATAGTATGGGATGTAATCATTGAAATTTCTTTGAAAATAATCTTTCCGTTGAGAAATGCATATTTGAGAAAACATGAAGTTTAATATGTGTTATTATTTTGATTAGATGCACGTTAAGTATGTGTATTGTTGGTTTTCAATTGTTGTGGAAACGAAATGTGGCACCCTTTTGATGTATGCATGTTATCTTACTCTGTATTTATATTGAATTATTTGGGTTTAAAAAAGGGGTGTTACAGCCATCACTAGACCAAAGCGTCCTAACATCATCGGATAAATACCATGTAAACTTCACTGGACAAAAGTCCTACAAATGCTATGAATGCATGATGCACAACAACACACAATGCGATCACAGCAAGTCAAAATGCATCATCGTTCACCATATTAATCATGCCTCATCCCATACTTCATAATCACACAAACATCACAACAAAATCAAAAACATCATAGAACACGTGTCAAGTAACAACAAGACATGGTTAATTTAATTTCATAATAGAAAGCATATTTACTATTATTCATCACAAGTGTCATCATCTCATGATATAAAATTTACTAGAAAACTATATCCTAAAGCTCATTTTATCCCACCAACATATAAATTATTTTATTATCTCTCCTACGCTTCGAACGGTGCGTCAAACGGAGTCCCAAAACTCGAGTCACAACCTTTACAAAATTTCAGGTTTAGGAAGCCTTCACCCGACGAGAATCCTCGTTCGCCCGACGACTGAAGACAGTAGCCAACAACTCAATTTTAATTAAGTATCTCGCCCGACGAGCTTCTTCATTCGTCGGGAGAGACCCATTCCAATTGACACTCCCGGCGACTCGATTGATTTGCCCGGCGAATCTGGGTGATCAGGGATTGCCTCATGCATTTTCCTGCACAAAACCAGTCCAAATTCTTGCGATTTCTTTACATTACAAGTTCTAAATCATCATCTAAACTCAATATTTCATCCTATAGTCACAACTCCATTTATTATACATTATGGATATCATTCTATTGCAAATTCACACCTCTAAATCATCAATATCCTTCACATCAACAATTCACCATAACCCCAAACCCCCAAAACCAATCTTACAATTATCTAACACTTAGGCCAAATATAATAATTAGGATGGTCTCCCCTTATCTTATGTTGAGGCTTGATCTTAATTCCTCTCCGCGTTTATGCAAAACCTTCATAGTTCTCCAATGCCCTAGCTCTCCTCTCTTTCACATTCTTTCAAACTTTCACGACTGAATGAAATACCCTCTTCCCTCTTTTCACTTTTGTTTCACTCAACCCCCTTGAATTGACTATCTCGCCCTTATTATTTCTACCTCAAAATTTATTCTATTTTACTAATTAAAATAAACTCAACTAATAATTCTAATTATTCTAAAATACTCCCAAAACCTTAAAACCACCCAACATCATATATCATCATCAGAACATTATATTCAACAAATACTTCACGTGTACACGTCATAAATCACTAAAACATAAAATATCATCATCATCAAAACATCTAAACTCCCAAATGACTCACATAATCACGCTAAATTAATTAAATAGCTAGTTAAATAATCAATTTAGTTTTCGGGGTGTTACAATATGCCTTCAAAATAAACCATGCTTCAATTAGGTCTTTTAAAGGTTGTAATGTGGCTTCGTTCACAGTTTTAAACATAAAAGATATATGGCTCAAAATTTATTGTAACCCACCCCATTTTCCGTGGCTAATTAAACAATCAATTTAGATTTTCGAGGTGTTACAACACCCCCCTCGTAAAATAATTTCCGCCCTCGAAAGTTACTTGACGGAAACAAGAACCGATAAGACTCTCTCATTAGGTCCTCCCGCTCCCACGTCAAACTTTCACCCGTTGGTCCGCCCCACAACATCCTCACTAAGGAAATCCCCTTACCTCGCAGTTGCTTCACTTCTCGCAATTGCCTCAATAGTCAGGTTATCTCTCACCCGTATATCATCCATTTGAATTACATGCGAAGGATCCGGAACGTGTCTCCTCAACTGAGATACATGAAACACATCATCGAGATTCGCAAGCGACAGCGACAAAGAAATCCGATAAGCCACCTCACCTATCCTCTCTGAAATCCGATACGGACCAATCAAATGTGGCGTAAGCTTTCTCGAATTCAAAGCTCTACTGACCCCAGTTAGCAGAGTAACTCTAAAAAACACATGATCGTCCACCTAGAACTCAAGTGCTTTTCTCCTCTTATCATGATAACTCTTTTGAAAAATTTGAGAAGCTTTCTTCCTCTCTCGGATCAATCGTATTTTATCAGTCGTCACTTGCATAATCTCCAGTCCGAGTACAACACTCTAACCTAATTCATACCAACACAATGTAGTCCTACATCTCCTACCATACAACGCTTCATACGGTGCCATACCGATACTCGCATGAAAACTATTGTTGTAAGTAAACTCAATCAATGGTAAATGGCTATCCCAATCTCCTCCTTGGTCTAAAACACAAGCCCTCAACAAATCTTCCAATCACTGAATAGTCCTCTCGGTCTAACCATCCGTCTGCAGATAATACGCCAAACTCAACCTTAAAGTAGTTCCCAAGGCATCTAGTAAGCTCTTCCAAAACCTTGTGTAGCAACCTGCCCTAAAAATTAAGATATTTAGAGTCGCCACCTATTCTACCATGGCAAATAGGAAACCCTACGAAGTTATGAAATCTGGGTAAGATTATTATAATCAGGTCAAGGGAAGGTGTTAGGCACCCTTAACCCTTTCCTAAGGTTTTGAGTCTAAGTTAACAGTTTTATGGTTAAAATTATTAAGGTTTAATAGCTAAGGAAATGAATTGGGAAAAAATGAGATTTATGGGGAAGGGGACTCGCCTTGTTACCAAGTGCCTACGTGCCTCCTTATGGAGGATCAGAGTCTACGTAGTTCGGGGCAGGGTTGTACACCTTAGATTTGATATGTGGTTTGAAGGTATTTTGAGTTACCTTGTCGTAGTTTTTAAAATGCGAAGTTCGCAAGGTATTTTGAATTACCTTATCGTAGTTTTGAAAATCGTAGTCTTGAAGAGATGAAAGGTATTTTAAATGTGTTTGAGTTTGGCGTACAACCCTAGTTTTTAATTTGCACTATTAATCGCAATGATCAATAGGTTTGATCACCATAATTAATAGATTAGTAGAGAATTGCTGGCAATTCTAATCGATTGATTCGATTATCACTTTTAGCAAATGGATGTATTTTAATTAGTTATTTAATTGTTTTTGGGAATTGATTATTGTTAGTTATCGCAATCAATAGATTTGATTAAAACCACTAACGAATTAAAAGAGATTGCTAACCATCGTAACCAATAGATTTGGTTAAAACCATTTAGCAAAATAAACTTTGTATTTTAAATAAATGATTTGAATTTAATTAATTAAACAATTGATTATTACCCACCGCGATCAATTAATTTAATCGAAGCGAATAAAATTCTAAAATTGTTTGGCTAAAACCTAAGTTGGTTAGAAAACCCTAATCCTAATACTTTGGCTAATGGCCAGTGGGATTGAGCAAACCCTAATGCATTGATAACAATCTTCTAGGGTTTTTGTGATTTTTATAATTAAGGTTGATTAAATAAATTAAATTGGAATAATCGGTGTCATACCCTAATTTTTGACCCCCCTGAGATGACATATCTTCAGGATTTTCATCAAGTCAAAGCAAGTACCCAGAGCAACCTGACATTCAATCGAGGGTGTTCAAAGACAAGAAAACTCAGGCAAAGGATCAATCAATAGGAGGATTAGTCTCTAACACAATCATGAGACTCAAGAGCTTCATTATTTCACCTATGATTGATTAAGACACCCAGTCATCTAAACACAGAATTACTCAGATCCACAGACTAGGGTTTTGAGCCTTATCAAGGACTAAAATCAGGGATCACCTTTGGGAAACCATAAAAAGCCCCAGGGGATCATTCAAAGACATCAATCATCTTCAAATAACCCATATGGCAAGATCCACTGGACATCACACCTCAATTCAAAGTCTACAGTCATCATTCTCATCTGGTTGACAATTAGGGTTTTTGACCTAATTCCCCAAGATAGTTGACTTTTTAATCAGGGCATGAATTCAAAACTCAAGACATGATTCAAGAGTCTCTACTACCTCAATATAATCCATTTACATCATTCATTTGAGGAAAAGATCTTGTTCCTACACAAAAGCCCAAAAATTCACTTTGTCAGGAAAAGTCAACTGTGTGGGATCATCATTGACTTTTAAGGTTTTTGGTCAAAAAATGACTTTCAAAGATCAATATCATCAATATATGGATGTCAAAGTCATTTGACCAAAGAAATTCAAAGAAATTCATCAAGGAGCAAAAAGTCGGGAATTAGGGTTTTTGAGGGCATGGTGAGAACTCAAAATTTCACCTACACAACTCAAAAAACTTCCAACATGAAAGATGTAGATCTTGCAAAATAAAACAACATCTCACATAAGAACTTTTTTCAAAAGATCAACCATTTAAGGGTTTTGAAAATTTTGAAGTTTTAGGTCATAAACACTTAGAAAATTTTCTAAGTGTTTTAACCTAGTTTTCATCCAACTTTGGGCTCATTTTTCACAAATTTCCCAAATGATTCTGAAGAAGACATAAACTAATGATTTGAAGTAGATGTTTAGGGCTTTCCAAATTGTGTTCAACCTTCTCCAAATTCAATTTGAGCTAAGAGTTATGCTTGTTCAAAGTTGGCCTCATGAAGTAAAATTATAGGTCATGCATCATTTTTGAACTTTGAAATCTTGTGCACATGACCTCAATTATGGATGCTACACGACCCATAACATATCTAAAACAATGCCATGCATTCATTTTCACCATGCCATAAAAATTGAAGAAGATTCTAAAAACAAGAACATGTGATTATGTAATGATTACATTTGTGAATTTATGGCAAATTGATGAATCACCCAAAGAATCTTCTCACCAACCAATTAGAGCTTATTTCTGGCTCAGAATTGTCCCCTAAGATCAAGCAAAATCGAGGGCTAGAGGATTGATCAAATGGAATCAAAATTCTCATCATTGCACTTGGGATATTCTTTGAATTTCTTCATGGCTAAGAAACCAAAACTCTCCCACTAAGCAAGCTCACTCTCTCAATCAGTACTGAACCAATTGCCTATAAATAGAGGCCTCATTCTCATTCAAAAAACACACCAAAGCAACAGAATTCTTGCTTTCTCTTTTCTTTCTTCATACTTAGTTTTTTCAAAGGTCCTTTGGCAAGAAGACTCGGATTCTTCAAACCAAAGCTCTCTCTTTGAAAATAAGTATTCAAACACATTGAGGGAGGCATTTGGGAGTGATCCAAACCTCTGGAACACTTCTGGGCGTGGAGAATCATCATCTTCACCTCTCATTTGGAGCACTTGCAGTTGGAGGACCATGGAGTAATTCAGGAGTTTTCAAGCCAAGCCAATCATCCAGACACACTCCTCAGGTCATAGTGAAGCTAACCAGGTGGCTGCAGCTCATCTGTAACTCGAGAATCATCACCCTTCATGTTCACTTGAAGCTTAAATCGAGGGAGGTCCATAGAGCAATTCAGAAGGATTCAAGCTCCAATAAGCATTCAGTTAGCATCATTGAGTCTCAAGGAAGCTATTGAGATCATTCATTCAAGCCCAGGTGCTCTCTAACATCCTCACGACCTTCATTTTCAGAGGTAAGTTTCTCAACTCCATCCCTCTAATTCGTGTATCTTTCTGGCTAAAACTCAACACCATTCTATTCAACATCATAAGAGGATTAAAAACCCTCTATCATCAGTCATTTATGCTTCAGTATAGTCATTTAATTTGAATTCCAAATTTTAGGGTTCTTCACGTATTTTAGATAATTCAGTAGATATAGTTAATATAAATTCATAATAGTTACATATCTAGAATCGTGAGTGAATTTAGAGCAAGTTTGATCTTTATATCGTTGCAAATGGTTGAGAATTGAGAGAGTTCAGAAATTCAAATTGTTGGAGCTTGAGGAAGAAGATGACAATGGTGGTGGCGCGCAAATTTCAAACCTCAGGGTAGAGTTTATTTTATATTTAATGATAGGTGTTTTATAAACGACTGAATAACTTGCCCCAGTGGCCACACATGCGCTCTTAGTCTCCTCATGCCTCAAGTCTGGGGTTCGAATCCCCCTCGCCCCAGACTTTTTGTTTCTTTTATTTTTCCATGATTAACCACTTGTTTGAAAATATAATGAACTGGATGTGTGACAATAACACCAAGCGCGCGTTGGCCCAGTGGTGTTATTTTGGGTTAGTAACTTGGAGGGCGTGAGTTCAATCCCTCTAGGTGACAAAACATTATTTTTTATCACTTATTTCCTTCAATTTTCTCACAACTTCACACAATTAATTAACCTATCAAACTAATTTATTTTCACTTCATTTTTCACACACTTGTCATTTAATACATCTATTTTGTGAATAATCAAAAAAATCATAAAAATATTATTTATTTCATATATTTTTATTAGGTTTAAAATAATATGTTTTAAGTGCTTTATTAAAAACTTTAAATATATACATTCACTTTGTTTTAACCTAATCATTTTGTAAATAAAGTTTATGATAAAACCCTAATTGTTTAGGTCTTAATTAGGCATAGATCTTCATCTTTACCTTAATTAAGTTGACTTTTTGTCAAATTTCAAAACTGTTTTCAATCTCCGAATAAATCAAATGATTAAGGTTTTCAAACAACAAAACCTTGTATCATTCCAAATCATTTTTTTAAATTGCTTTTACACCAGTACTGTAAAGTACTGGGCCTCTAATAGAGTGTAAGTCCCAAAAACCTTCTCTTCTTAGCTTGTTTTCAAAACTGTATTTTCAAAATCTTCTTTCTGTTTTCAAACATTCTTCTGGTATTTGAAGGGCATTATTCCTGGTGAAACTCTTCAGATACCTATGTGACCTTTGTCCATCTTCACTTCTTCTGTTTTCAAAAACCCTTAACTGTTTATCATATATATATTCAACTGTTAACCACCAATTACTGTTGAGGCTCTGTACATACTTCTCCAAAGGCCTCCACTCCATCCAGGTTAGGCTTTACAAGCTTTCAATTTACAGTCTTTATTTAAATTACTGTCAAATATAAATTGTGCATATATTAGTTTAGAACTACGTTTGAGTATAAACCCTAGGACAGTTAAACTATATATATATATATTATAGGAATATGGCCTAGGATTGAGAATGTCTTCCCGGTGAAGGCTCTTTCCTAATTAGAGATCTGTAGTTCAAACCCCCAAGATGAATTATTCCCGGTGAAACATCTTGGTAAAAACCTTAGAATCCAAATAATAGGACACATCCACCCAAAGAGGAATTATTCCCGGTGAAACCTCTTACCTATTTGCTTAGAGCCAAAATAAGTTCAAAACTACATAGCTTTCTCTTGTGCTATAACAAGGACCCTCGATTAGCCTCCTCTTGGGCTTTGTACAAGGACCCACAGGCTTCTTAAAAGCATTTCCAGCTTCCTCTTGAGCTTGTATACAAGGACCCATCAGGTTTCTTATAAACATAGGAACAGGTCTTTAGTCACCTTTTAGCCTACCCTGGTGAGTTTCTTCCAATTTAAACCAGACTTTAAACAAGCTAAGTTTGTCTCAATTTTGCATTGAGTACACCTTTTGGAATGAGAGACATGGACAGTCTCTGTCACCCTTATCTTCATCAATCTTCCTTAGCAGAGTCTAGGATCTATGTTTATTTTCTCCTCAGCATGAGTCAGCCTTCATCTTGGGCTTTAAACAAGAAGTCTCCATTAGATAATCTTTCTGCCATCCATTTCAATCATAAATTCCCTGGAAAGGGTTAGCTTCCACACATTCTTTCATTTTCAATAAAACCCCTGGAAAGGGTTAGCCTCCAAAGTCAATTAATAAAAATGTCAATAAATAAAGATTCATTTCTCTTAGGAGATAATTTCCCCAAAAGAGTCAAAACCCCTGGAAAGGGTCAGCCTCCAAAAACATGATAAAGTCAGTCTTTTAACAGACAAATTCACCAGCTGAGTCAAAATCCCTGGAAAGGGTTAGCTTCCAAAGAAAAAACAGTCTTTCAATAAATAAAATCTCCTCAGTAGAGTCAAAACCAACAAAAATAGTTAGCCTCAACCTTGGGCTTCATACAAGGCACCAAACAATAAAACTCCCCTGTCAAGAGTCAGCCTCAACCTTGGGCATTGTACAAGGCAGATAATAGAGTCTCCCCAGTGAGTTCTTCATCATTCAGTAGCCACAACCTTGGGCTTTGTACAAGGCAGATAAACCATATTTTCATGTGTCAAAGATTCCTAACACCTAGGATCTTTTCCCCATAGAGTCATCCATACTCAGTTTATTTAAGAGTCTGCCATAACCTTGGGCTTTGTACAAGGCAGAAAATAATATTTTCCCTAGCTAGAGTCAGCCACAACCTTGGGCTTTGTACAAGGCACATAAAATAGAGTCATTCATTCAATTATCTTCAGCAATCAGCCACAACATTGGGCTTTGTACAAGGCACATAAATAGAGTCTCCCTAAGTAGAGTCAGCCTCAATTCTGGGCTTTGTACAGAACACAAAAATACCCTGTAATTAATCCTCAGTGGAGTCATCTCCCAGAGTCAATAATAATTAATAAATCAATCAAAAAGCCTCAAGCTTGGGCCTCATACAAGCCAGCTAAAGTCAAATCTTTTATACAGTAGATAGACATAGCTTATCTCTATAGAGAGATATTTTTACTACTCTACCACATTCAAACAAACAAACATTTCCATTTCAATTTCAATTTTAATCAAGTCTCCCATTTAGGATTTTGAAAGGCATGAGCTCGCAGTAAAACCCAGACATGTGGTAACTTTCCCTAATTTGGATGAGCAACTTTCTTTCATTTAAGAGGCATTTGACTGGTATACTTGCACATACACAAGTAAGGTCCCCCTCTTGAATGAAATGAATTCAGTTATTCTGTCACTCCTTTAAATGTTTGTGGTAGAATAGTACTAATACCTCTCTGTAAAGATGATTTCATGTCTCTTTACTGTAAACAGAGATTTAATTCCAAGCTTCAACCTTGAGCTTTAAGCAAGGCACCAAAAATAATTAATTTCCCTAGTTAGTTCCCCGAACTACATTAAGCTCTGACTTCCACTAGGGATATGTAGGCATGAGGTTCACAAGGAATCTCAGCGAGCTAATAAAATACTAAAAATAGTCTGTCTGTCTGTCTGTCTGTCTTTTCAAATCAATTCAATTCTCTCTCCTAACACAAAGGAGAAACTTTCCCAATCATTAGCAGCAAACACAATCACAATGACACAGAGAAGGTTCCTGTAGAGTACTACAGATATGTAGGGTGTTTAAACACTTCCCTATGTATAACCGACCCCCCGAACTCCAGAATTTCTAGTCTAGGTGAAATCCCCACACTTAGCAAACTCCTAGGGTTTAGTTGAGATCTTTTTTTCCCTTTCCTACTCGTAGGACCAATAAGAAAGTTCGTGTGATATCGTAGGAAGAACTGAAACAAAATTCATCCCAACACGGGCGCATTCTCCTTCCAAATTTCGCGTGAAGGGTTTAGCGTGCCGTCCTCCCAAGTGAAACGGGGAGGTAAAGAAAACGACCACCACAGAAAAATGGCGACTCTGCTGGGGATATAAGTGTTAAAAACCTTGGTTTTTCATCCAAACCAATGGTTGACCTGTTGCTGGTCCAGCCCCAATGAGGAATTAGGGATGCCAAATTCCCCCTCAAACAAGAGAGGTCCTGCCTAACCTCTGTGTCATATCATGTGATTGTTGCATATATATTTGTTTACTTTGTTTATTTTGTATCGGGAAAGGGCTTGATTCCCCCCTGTGGTGAGAAATCCTATACCCGGATTTGAGTGCAACATAAGATAGGATGGAGGATGTCTTCCCGGTGAAGGCCCTCTAATCTTGGTTTCCAAGTCTACTCTTGGGATTTGCCTGGCTGGTTGTGATTAACTGCGCCACTGCATTCCGAGACTGATTTGTACCAGGAGGACCTAGAAACACATTAACCCCACTTAAAGCTTTTTTTTAGGATGTAGAGCGGTGATTACGGAAGTAATTGTCACGCAGATACTACACTCAGAGGAAACTCTCTTATAGATACCAATCAACGTATCTTTAAGGTTGAGCAAAAACTCTGAGACCCCTAGAACCCGTTCTACAGGTATAAAAATCCTTAACCTTAGTTTACCATTGGGGCGGGGATTGCGTTTGGACTTCATGACCACTATACCCTTCAACGCCATGTTTGTTTAAAACTCTTGTGTGTGCATTCATGCATTCATGCATCATTCATCAATAACAACTAAAAACAAAAAGAGTCTTTTTCGAGTCGTTTTTCAAGGAAACTAAATAACGAACGTTTTGAACTTCATAGAAAGAGAGAAACGGAGAAAGGACTTAAGGATCTATATTATGGATTACGGAAGAAAGAGAGCTAGGAAATACACCTTCAAGATTCCCCAGGTCGAGGAACTGGGAAAGCTCGGAAAACTGGTGGTCAACCCCCAGGCTTTCAAGGAGAAGTATGGAAAACTTCTGCCTTTGCTCAATACCAACATGGTGGTTGGGATCCTTCCCACCTTGGTACAGTTTTATGATCCAACGTATCACTGCTTCACCTTTCCAGATTATCAGCTCATGCCTACGTTGGAGGAGTACTCTCGTCTGATTGGAATACCCGTGTACGCGCAAGATCCGTACTCCGGTTTGGAAAAGAATCCTGACGACATTATCATTGCTGCAACTACTCCTTTGAACGTAGTCGACATCAGAACTCATATGGTGAGTAGAGGAGGAATTCAAGGATTGCCCTCCAAATTCCTGTTTGATCAAGCTCGGTACTTTGTCAGCATCCAAGATATGAGCGCATTTGAGGAAATCTTGGCTTTGCTTATCTACGGATTGTTTTTGTTCCCTAACATTAACGATTTCGTCGACATCAACGCAATTAAGATCTTCTTAATTGGAAATCCAGTTCCAACCTTGCTTGCGGATGCTTATCACTCTGTGCATTCAAGAAACCTGCAGCGAGGAGGATTAATCACATGCTGCGTACCATTGTTATACGAATGGTTCGTTTGGCACCTGCCGAAGTCTAGCACTTTCTGGAACATGAGGGATGGCCTTTACTGGTCACAGAAAATCATGTCTCTCACTCATACAGACATTGAGTGGTGTAGTCCTGACAACGACGAAACCAAGATCATCTTCAGTTGCGGAAGTTTTCCCAACATACCCCTTATTGGAACTAAGGGAGGGATCAGTTACAACCCAGCTTTAGCCCGTCGTCAATACGGCTATCCCATGAAAAATATACCAAGTAACATCCAATTGGAGGGTCTGTTCTTCAAGAACATCGACGATCATGGCAACATGCTAAAGAAGGAAATTGTCCAAGCCTGGCGTCTTGTTCACAGCAAAGGGAGAAGATTGTTAGGAAAACATCTTTGCATCTCCCTGGATCCTTACCTTCAATGGGTACGCGTCAGAGCATTCAAGCTCAGGATGCCATATCAACATCAAGAACCTATTCCCCTAAGGGAACCAATTTACCTTTTCTCCACCGATGTTGAAAAACTGCAAGCGGCATTAAACAAGGTATGCCAAGAAAGGAATGCTTGGAGGAACAAGTATCGAATTGTCAACATGGAAAATGTTGAGATTCATAACATCCTAAGAAGGAAGGATGAGTTACTTGAAGTACTCGATCGACAAGTGACACAATCATCACTTTCTCATCATATCCCTCCTGCTTCCTGGATCATCGATCAGCTCACGTTAGAGAATGCTCAGCTCAAGAAACAGAAGAAGATGTTAGAACGTGAAGTCGGCTCATCATCAAAGTTTTAGAGTCCTTTCTCTCAGTTTCTCTGTATTTCCATTTTCAAAGTGTGTAAAAACGGCGTTTTCGCTTAATTAATAAAGTTTGATGTTTCATAACGTAATTATGGTGTTTCCTTGAAAAATAATAACTTAAATGCATATCATACATCGCTTTAGTCGTACGCACTGACACGAGAATTGTCGCGGATCTAATAGTCACTTTCCTTTCTCCAGAAAGAGAGGAGGAGAAGGAGGTGAACCAAGACTTTCAAGCTGTCTCATCAATACAACACTCGTTCAAGTCGCAAGAAAAGAATGGAAGACTTTGAGCAAGAGAATGAAGAACTCAGGGAAGAGATTAATACTCTCAAAGGTACTGTTGAAAGACTCAATAGTATGGTGGAAGCCCTGGTAGTTGCGCAGAATCGACCAACGCCAGAAGAACCACAAAGGACTGTGGTTTCCGAGATTGTTTCTACTCCTATTCCTCAGTATACCATGCCGCCTGATCGACCTTGGGGCATGCCGTATAACTTTACTCCAGAAGGGTACATACCTCCAGCTTCTGAAGCTCCAAAAGTCACCATGGATATGCGTCCACCGGAGGGTTACAAACCTCTGGAAATTGAAGTTCCAAGAGCAACGGCAATGGGTTTCGCACAACAGAACGCTGAGATTCCAAGATCTGCTGTCATGACTTCTCCACAGCCCATTATGCATACTTTTCCCCCGCAAGGCGGACAAGTATATCATCACGCTCCAAGTGAGGATGCTGGCGTGTATGAAAGATTGGACGAGTTCCAGGAACAGTTTCTGCAGATGCAGAAGGAACTCAAGACTCTCCGAGGACAAGATCTATTTGGAAAGAATGCTGCAGACCTCTGTCTGGTTCCAAATGTTAAGATTCCTCACAAATTCAAAGTACCAGAATTCGAGAAGTACAAAGGGAATTCATGGCCACAAAGTCACCTCGTAATGTACGCCCGAAGAATGTCAACTCAGACTGATAATCAACAATTACTCATTCATTATTTTCAAGACAGCCTAACTGGTGCTGCACTCAAATGGTACATGAACTTGGACAGTTCAGAGATTCGTACTTTTCGAGACCTCGGAGAGGCCTTCGTCAAACAGTATAAGTACAATCTGGATATGGCTCCCGAAAGAGATCAACTCCGGGCCATGACTCAAAAGGATAGAGAAAGCTTCAAGGAATAGGCTCAGAGATGGCGTGAAGTTGCTGCTCAAATTTGTCCACCACTTGAAGAGAAAGAAATGACAAAAATCTATCTCAAAACTTTGAGTCCATTTTACTACGGACGAATGGTTGCAAGTGCACCAAGTGATTTTACTGAGATGGTAAACATGGGTGTACGTTTAGAAGAAGCAGTTCGGGAAGGACGCTTGAACAAAGAACCAGAATCTTTTATTGGTCCAAGGAAGTATGGAAGTTCTTTCCAGAAGAAAAAGGATCAAGATGTCAGCAATGTCTTGCACAAAATCAAGAAGAAATTCCAACCTCAAGTTGCAACAATAACTCCGGTTGTTAACTCAGCGCCAGCTTATCAACCTCAGGTCTCGCAACAACAAACTCAACAAAGGTCGCAGCAACTTCAGCAGCAGGTTCGACCTCCAAATTACAACAATCGGGCTCCTAGGTATCCTTCCTTTGACCCAGTACCAATGCCGTATGCAGAATTGTTTCCAACATTACTGGCAAAAGGACTCATTCAGACAAGGAGTCCTCCAAATCCTACAAACAGTTCCTCACCATGGTATAAGGCTGACCAATCTTGTCCCTATCATCAGGGGGCACCAGGTCACAATATTGAGAACTGTTTTCCTTTCAAGATTGACGTCCAACGATTAGTGAAAAGTGGAATGCTATCCTTCAAAGATACTAATCCAAACGTCCAAGCAAATCCTTTGCCGCAACATAAAGAAGCTTCAGTAAATCTGATAGATCAACACCCCAACGTCATTCAAATCTACGACATTCGTCAGATAGGGGAAAATCTTGTCAAGATGCACGCTAGACAAGCTGGGTACGGTCATGTACCACCTCACAACTACTTCACATGTGAAATTTGTCCAAAGAATAATCAAGGATGTGCCATAGTTCAAGCTGCATTACAAGAACAAATGGACTTGGGATGGATTCAACATATCCGAGTCAGGACTGAACATGACATCAACATGGTTCAAGGATGTCTAGGAGAATACAAAATCTACAAAGTTGAAGATCTTGAAGGATCGGTAGTCAGGTTCCACAAAACTTTAAATGGACTTGCCTACTTTGGAACAGATTTCCACGCTTACAGTAGATGCGAAATCTGTCGAAGAAATTCACGAGGATGTTTGCGTGTTCACAACGACATTCAAAAGCTGATGGATGACAATACCATTACTGTTCTTGCCAACAGAGAAGATGATGAAGTCTTTACCGTATCTTCCCAAATTAATAAGTTGAACCTATGCAAGTCAAGTATGATTGCAGGAAGACAGCAGTTGCACCACTAGTCATCTACTTACCAGGTCCTGTACCGTATGAGTCCAGCAAGGCTATACCATACAAGTACAATGCTACATTCATTGAAAATGGTAAGGAAATATCATTACCATCTGTTGTCAACATTTCTGATGTTAGTCGAGTCACCAGAAGTGGACGAGTCTTCAACAGAACAACAGAAAATGTGGAAAAGCCTTCGGAAGAAACCCCACATAGGCAAGACAATCATCCGACCAATGCTGTTCAAGCGAAAGAAAATGATGAGATCTTGAAGTTAATCCAGAGGAGTGAATACAACATTGTAGATCAATTACTACATACTCCGTCTAGGATATCTGTTCTCTCCCTGCTATTGAGTTCTTAAGCTCATAGGGAAGCTCTACAGAAAGTTTTGGAACAAGCTTTTGTAGAACCAAGTGTTACTATAAGCCAATTCAACAACATCATTGCCAACATCTCCGCCGGAACTAACCTAAGTTTCTGTGACGAAGATCTTCCTGAAGAAGGAGTGGACCACAATCTTCCACTTCACATCTCAGTTGGCTGTATGGGTGATACACTCACAGGAGTCCTAATAGACAATGGGTCCTCTCTCAACGTCATGCCGAAATCAACATTGTCAAGATTATCTTTCGAAGATTACCCTCTAAGAAAAAGTCATGGCATCGTCAAAGCATTTGATGGATCAAGGAAGTCAGTTTTTGGAGAAGTGGATCTTCCCATAACTATTGGACCTCAGACGTTCAAAATCACTTTCCAGGTTATGGACATTCCAGCACAATACAGTTGTTTGCTAGGTCGCCCATGGATTCATGAGGCTGGGGAAATTACTTCAACACTTCATCAGAAACTGAAGTTCATAAGAAATGACAAATTGGTAACCGTATGTGGAGAACGAGCTCTGATCGTCAGCAACCTGTCATCATTCTCCGACATAGAACCAAAAGAAGTTGTTGGAACTAAATTCCAAGCACTTTCCTTGGACAAAGGAAAGGAGAAAGCAGCGTCTATTTCTTCATACAAAGATGCAATCCAAGTTGTAAAGGATGGCACTACCAGTGGTTGGGGGCACATTAATATTCCTACCAACAACAAGAACAGAACGGGAATTGGATTCTTTCCAACATCATCAAAAGCTATCCCAGGGATTGAGGTAGTTCTCCCTATTCAAGAAACTTTCTGCAGTGGAGGTTTTCTTCAACCTGTTCAACAAACAGTCAATACCATCGGTACGGAAAACACCGATGAAGAGGAATGGTTATCCTATCTTAACAAAGCAGGATACATCTCCCTACCAGAGTCTGATTCACCTTGCTGTTATCCGACTAAAGGATCTGAAAGTAAGACTCAACCAAGCAGGGATGAAGTTACTGACAACTTCACCACCAGAAGTCATGGTTCATCAGAAGAAGTTCCTCCTATCCCCGAAGAGACTTGGGATACATTAGGAGAACCAAGCGGAAAATTCGACTACATGGTGAAATACTCCGCTCCTGAAAGTTCAAGAATCTCTCTTGAAGATATTGTTCCAACTGGATGGAACATTGATTATGAGTACCTCTCTCAGCCAAAAGAGATGTATAACCCTTGCTATTCATCATCATCTACTGGTGAAATCATCATTGAGGATTATATCCCCAAGTCACCTTCCGAGGCTACGGATCTAGAGTTCACATATCTAGTCAATGCCATCTTGGGAGAAGAGCAAGACCAAAATACAGAAGAGGACGATCTCGAAAGTGTCTCCGACAACGAGTCTCTCCATTCAGAAGATTGGAAGTTTCCTCAAAAGAAAAACCGACATACTCCACTCGGAAATGGGTATGCTCACACCGCTCAGTCTGCTGAAGTAGAAGAAGATCGTCTGAGTGTTGCAAAGACAGTGGTTGGTAAATCAAGACCTACCACAGGCCAGCTTAAGCCTAAGGTTCCAGATTACTTAGTGCACAATGGGGTTCGCCACTACTGGACAGCTGTTGAAGTTTCAACTGTTGTTCGCACTCCTAAGTAGGAACTTTCACCGTTATTTTGTCCTCTCACCATAGCCCAGGGTGAAGAGATGTTTCATAGGCCTTTGCATTTTACTATTTCTTAGGAAAATGTCCCTCTTTGCTTCGCCCAAAGCAATAGAGTTTTGTTTTATAGGGTCTTTGTTTCAAGAAATGACTGTCAATAAATAAAAATGTCATTCTGTTCCTTCGTTTAGTTTTCCCTTTTCTTTTTTCGGAAATTGGTAATCCTAAAAAATACCCTTAAAAAACATCAAATATTCCATTAACTGCATACACCGAGTCTTCCCTCGTTGTCTAAATAAAACTTATCACACATATGCAGATTAATCATAAAATACCCCGTTGAAACGTGCGACCGTATGACTTCTCCAAGCTTTGAGTTTCCTGTATTCGAGGCAGAGGAAGAAGAAGACGAAGAAATATCAAAGGAAATTTCACGGTTACTTCAACAAAAGGAAGAGGCCATTCAGCCATACAATGAGCCTCTAGAGATCATTAACCTCGGTTCCGATGGAGACAGAAAAGAGGTTAAGATTGGAGCTTCGCTCAGTTCAGAGATCAGAGAGAGTTTGATACAGCTGCTCAAAGAATTCTCAGATGTCTTCGCTTGGTCTTATCAAGATATGCCAGGGTTGGATACCAGTATAGTGGAGCATCACTTGCCATTAAAAGCAGAATGCCCTCCGGTCAAACAAAAATTAAGAAGAACTCATCCGGAGATGGCCATGAAAATCAAAGAGGAAGTTCAAAAGCAGATCAACGCAGGTTTCCTCGTCACTTCAGAATACCCTCAGTGGTTAGCTAACATTGTTCCCGTTCCTAAGAAAGACGGAAAAGTCCGCATGTGCGTCGACTACAGAGATTTGAACAAAGCTAGCCCTAAGGATGATTTTCCTTTACCACATATTGATATGTAGGTAGACAGTACAGCAAAATCCAAAGTTTTCTCGTTCATGGACGGATTTTCAGGATACAACCAAATCAAAATGGCACCTGAAGACATGGAAAAAACAGCTTTCATCACCCCCTGGGGCACGTTCTGCTACCGTGTTATGCCTTTTGGACTAAAGAACGCAGGGGCAACTTATCAAAGGGCCATGACTACGCTTTTCCACGACATGATGCATAAAGAAGTGGAAGTCTATGTGGACGACATGATTGCCAAATCAGAAAATGAAGAAGATCACATACAGAATCTGACAAAGTTATTTCAACGCTTACGGAAGTTTCAGCTTCGCCTGAACCCCAACAAGTGCACCTTTGGTGTCTATTCAGGAAAACTCCTTGGTTTCATTGTCAGCAAACGAGGAATTGAAGTAGATCCAGACAAAGTCAAGGCAATTCAAGAAATGCCTTCGCCCAGGACCGAGAAACAAGTTAGAGGATTTCTTGGACGTCTGAATTACATCTCGAGATTCATATATCTCATGACTGCAACTTGCGCTCCTATTTTCAAACTTCTACAGAAAAATCAAAGTTGCGTCTGGACAGACGATTGTCAGAAAGCGTTCGACAACATTAAGGAATATCTGCTCGAACCACCCATCCTGTCTCCTCCAGTGGAAGGAAGACCTTTGATAATGTACTTAACCGTCTTAGAAGACTCCATGGGTTGTGTCCTTGGACAGCAAGACGAGACAAAGAGAAAAGAGCATGCCATTTACTACCTGAGCAAGAAATTCACTGACTGTGAATCCCGCTACTCCATGCTCGAGAAGACGTGTTGTGCTTTGGCCTGGGCTGCCAAGCGTCTCCGCCAGTACATGATTCGACATACTACTTGTTTGATCTCTCATATGGATCCAATCAAGTACATCTTTGAGAAGCCTGCTTTAACCGGGAGAATTGCCCGTTGGCAGATGTTGTTATCAGAATATGACATTGAGTATCACGCACAGAAAGCCGTGAAAGGAAGCATTCTAGCTGAGCACCTGGCTCACCACCCACTCAATGGTCATGAATCAACCAGTTTCGACTTTCCGGACGAGGACGTCATGTACCTCAAGATGAAAGATTACGACGAGCCACTACCAGACGAAGGACCTGAGATAGAATCCCAGTGGGGCTTAATCTTTGACGGAGCTGTCAATACTTATGGACGAGGAATTGGGGCAATCATTGTTACACCTCAGGGTACCCATATTCCATTTACTGCCAGATTAACTTTCAAATGCACAAACAATGAGGCCGAATATGAAGCTTGCATCATGGGTCTCGAAGAAGCCATGGATCTAAGAATCAAACACTTGGATGTATACGGAGATTCTGCTTTGGTCATCAATCAAATCAAAGGATAATGGGAAACACGCCAACCAGGGCTAATTCCTTACAAAGACTACGCGAGAAGATTATTACCATTCTTCGACAGGGTAGATTTTCATCATATTCCTCGTGAAGAAAACAACTTGGCTGATGCATTAGCCACACTCTCTTCCATGATTAGGATAAATCATTGGAATGACATTCCTCGGATCGATGTTATGCGCCTGGATAGGCCCGCTCATGTTTTCACAGTAGAAGCAATCATCGACGACAAACCGTGGTATCACGACATCAAGAATTTTCTTCAAAAGCAAGAGTACCCTCTTGGGGCATCCAAGAAGGATAGAAAGACTTTGAGAAAGTTAGCTTGTAGATTCTTCTTGAATGAAGATGTTCTGTACAAGAGAAACTTCGACATGGTTCTGCTCAGATGCGTTGACAGAAAAGAAGCAGAAATACTCATGAGAGAAATACATGAAGGTTCCTTTGGTACTCACACCAATGGACATACCATGACAAGGAAAATACTGAGAGCAGGATATTATTGGCTGACGATGGAGTCGACATGATTGGAATGATCGAACCAAAAGCGTCCAACGGACATCGCTTCATCTTGGTAGCTATAGACTATTTCACCAAATGGGTTGAAGCAGCTTCATATGCAAACGTTACAAGACAAGTTGTCGTCAGGTTTATCAAGAATCACATCATCTGTCGCTACGGCGTTCCTAGCAAGATAATCACTGACAATGGGTCAAATTTGAATAACAAAATGATGAAGGAGCTTTGTGAAGAATTCAAGATCGAACATCACAACTCATCTCCTTACAGACCAAAGATGAATGGAGCTGTAGAAGCAGCTAACAAAAACATCAAGAAAATCATTCAGAAGATGGTCATCACTTACAAAGATTGGCATGAAATACTCCCGTATGCTCTTCATGGTTACCGTACATCAGTACGTACTTCGACTGGAGCAACTCCTTTCTCCCTTATATATGGCATGGAGGCAGTCCTACCAATAGAGGTTGAGATTCCATCAATGAGAGTCTTGATGGAAGCAAAATTAACAGAAGCCGAGTGGTGTCAAAGCAGATTCGATGAATTGAACTTAATCGAAGAAAAGCGCATGACAGCTTTATGCCACGGACAGCTATATCAACAAAGAATGAAGAAAGCTTTCGACAAAAAGGTTCGACCTCGCACAATCAAAGAAGGCGATCTTGTACTCAAAAAGATTCAATCTTTTCTCACAGATTCGAGAGGGAAATGGACTCCCAATTATGACGGCCCCTACGTGGTCAAGAGAGCTTTCTCAGGAGGAGCCTTAATACTCACGACTATGGATGGAGAAGAATTCACCCGTCCTGTGAACGTTGACGCAGTCAAGAAATACTTCGCCTAAATAATTAAAAGAACAGCTCGCTAAGTTGAAAACTCGCAAAGAGCGACTTAGGCAAAAAAGAGCGTCTCGGTGAATCGAAAACCCGAAAGGGCGATTCAGGCAAAAATTAGAGACATAAAAAATATACATTAATCAATCCCGGTAGACTTAAAACCCGAAAGGGGTAGTTTACGCAAAAGTTAGGGATATATGGCAAGTAACTGTGTTCAGGACAAACTTGATCATTCAAAATCCATAGCGGAGTATTCATCAGCAGTAGGTCATCTTCTACGAAGCACGAATACAGCGCAACTCGGAGTGGAAGGGAAAGATAACGGTTGTCACGTTTCATCGTAGCCCTTTTCCCGAAAATTACCAATTTCCAACTTTGTAAATACTCCATGGAATCAAGCATTTGGCTGATTACCATTCCATATATAATAATTTGAGCCTTGTGCTTTTCCTTTGCAATCTAGTCTTATTCAGTTTCTTGAAATGCATTTTAAGTTTAAACAGTCATTTTCTTGAAACAAATGTTTTCATTAAATAAAATGAATTTTACTTGCAAAAATAAAGGTGAAATTTCTTTCTAAGGTTTACAAACAATAGGAAGAATGCAAACAGTTGCTCCGAGAACGGTTGAGACTCCGGGAACCAATATTTCCCCATGAGGTCGCTTTGCGAACATCTCCCGATGACGGATCTTCACTTCAATTCATATTACTCACTTCGGACAGCGGACAACTGATAACCAGGTATTCCCAACAGAGTTCGAACTACAAGAAGAGGACCTCTTCTGATCCACAAGCATTCAAGTCGTATCATAGGATTTTACATCTGCGACAATTCCATTCACATTCACTTTACATTTTATCATTGTCATAATATTCATGCATACATTACATCATAATTGCATAGCCGAATCAGGCTTTGATCCTATGAATGCCTAAGTCATAGAGGCATGAACTCAAGTTTCCCCTGCAAGTTCCGGAGAAACTTTTTCCTTCGAAACAACAGTTCATACACAAGGATCTCCTCAAGCAAGTCAACAAATGGTAGTCTCCCTCAAAGATATAGTTTGTTCATTTTTGGAATTCCTCAGTCGAGATTCTCCTATAGAGCGACATTCGACAGTCTTCTTCAGATAAGATAGTCTGCTTCACATTTTGGAATTCCCTACAGGTTTGGTATTTCCGCAGCAAGGTCAAGAGGTGCCACTCTTCATCAAAGAAAATAATTCAGAATCTCCCAGCAGATCGACAAATAATTCCCCAGCGGAGTCAGTGAATGGTAGTCTTCATCCAGGAAGATAGTTCACGATCCCCAGCGGAGTCAGTGAATGATAGTCTTCGTCCAGAAGATAGTTCAGATTCCCCAACAAAGTCAGCAAATGGCAGTCTCTTTCAGCAGAAGACAGTTTGCTCGCTTTCTATCACAACAAAGTCAGCAAATGGCAGTCTCTTTCAGCAGAAGACAGTTTGCTCACTTTCTATCATGACAAAGTCAGCAAATGGCAGTCTCTTTCAGCAGAAGACAGTTTGCTCACTTTCTTTCATGACAGGGTCGACAAATGGCAGTCTCTCCCAGTAGAAGACAGTTTGCTCCCCTAGCAATTGGAAAATGGCAGTCTTTTCCCAAGAAAAGACAGTTTGTCTGCCAAATACTCAAGAGATCGACAAATGGCAGTTTCTTCAAACAGTTTGTCTGTTTCTGGGATGTTTAACTCCCCACAGAGTCGATGAATGGCAGTTTTCCTCTTAGGAAAACCGTTCGTTGATTCCCCAGGCATCAGTTGACGAATGGCAGATTTCACCCCGAAAACAGTTCGTCCGCCTTCAAACAAAGTCATTAGCCCCTTAAAAGATCATGAGGCCATATGACAATCTTTCAAAGATGCCAAGTCAAAAGGGAAGATGGTGAAGTTTCTTTATTTATCGTCAAATGGTATCTTACCTCCAAGTGCTGGTAAGAAGTTTGATGAGGAAACAAACCTTTGAAGTTTCTTTATTTACCGTCAAATGGTATCTTACCTCCAAGTGCTGGTAAGAAGTTTGATGAGGAAACAAACCTTTGAAGTTTCTTTATTTACCGTCAAATGGTATCTTACCTCCAAGTGCTGGTAAGAAGTTTGATGAGGAAACAAACCTTTGAAGTTTCTTTATTTACCGTCAAATGGTATCTTACCTCCAAGTGCTGGTAAGAAGTTTGATGAGGAAACAAACCCTTGAAGTTTCTTTATTTACCGTCAAATGGTATCTTACCTCCAAGTGCTGGTAAGAAGTTTGATGAGGAAACAAACCTTTGGAGCTTTTCTCTTTATCTGAGATATTGTCCAAACGCAACTGAGACCAGTTTCGAGATTTGGACATCCGGAACGAGAGGAGGTTGTTTACCTTTTTCTAAGTATCAACACTTAGTTAAAGAAGATGGATCGCGCATCCTACATTGCCATCCATTCTCCAGAATCCACATCAAGTATTTCTACAGGAGTTTGTCTCCTCATCCCCCGCCAAGTGCGACAACGGGATCAAATCATGCAAAGATTTTATCATCTCAGGAGCGCCCAAAATTCGGGCATTCTTTGATATTTAAGTCTCTTTTACGCAGGAGAGATCGAGATCTCAATCTCTCTCCCTCCAGATAAAAGAAACTTAAATAGGGGCATCTGTCATACCCTAATTTTTGACCCCCCTGAGATGACATATCTTCAGGATTTTCATCAAGTCAAAGCAAGTACCCAGAGCAACCTGACATTCAATCGAGGGTGTTCAAAGATAAGAAAACTCAGGCAAAGGATCAATCAATAGGAGGATTAGTATCTAACACAATCATGAGACTCAAGAGCTTCATTATTTCACCTATGATTGATTAAGACACCCAGTCATCTAAACACAGAATTACTCAGATCCACAGACTAGGGTTTTGAGCCTTATCAAGGACTTAAATCAGGGATCACCTTTGGGAAACCATAAAAATCCCCAGGGGATCATTCAAAGACATCAATCATCTTCAAATAACCCATATGGCAAGATCCACTGGACGTCACACCTCAATTCAAAGTCTACAGTCATCATTCTCATCTGGTCGACAATTAGGGTTTTTGACCTAATTCCCCAAGATAGTTGACTTTTTAATCAGGGCATGAATCCAAAACTCAAGACATGATTCAAGAGTCTCTACTACCTCAATATAATCCATTTACATCATTCATTTGAGGAAAAGATCTTGTTCCTACACAAAAGCCCAAAAATTCACTTTGTCAGGAAAAGTCAACTGTGTGGGATCATCATTGACTTTTAAGGTTTTTGGTCAAAAAATGACTTTCAAAGATCAATATCATCAATATATGGATGTCAAAGTCATTTGACCAAAGAAATTCAAAGAAATTCATCAAGGAGCAAAAAGTCGGGAATTAGGGTTTTTGAGGGCATGGTGAGAACTCAAAATTTCACCTACACAACTCAAAAAACTTCCAACATGAAAGATGTAGATCTTGCAAAATAAAACAACATCTCACATAAGAACTTTTTTCAAAAGATCAACCATTTAAGGGTTTTGAAAATTTTGAAGTTTTAGGTCATAAACACTTAGAAAATTTTCTAAGTGTTTTAACCTAGTTTTCATCCAACTTTGGGCTCATTTTTCACAAATTTCCCAAATGATTCTGAAGAAGACATAAACTAATGATTTGAAGTAGATGTTTAGGGCTTTCCAAATTGTGTTCAACCTTCTCCAAATTCAATTTGAGCTAAGAGTTATGCTTGTTCAAAGTTGGCCTCATGAAGTAAAATTATAGGTCATGCATCATTTTTGAACTTTGAAATCTTGTGCACATGACCTCAATTATGGATGCTACACGACCCATAACATATCTAAAACAATGCCATGCATTCATTTTCACCATGCCATAAAAATTGAAGAAGATTCTAAAAACAAGAACATGTGATTATGTAATGATTACATTTGTGAATTTATGGCAAATTGATGAATCACCCAAAGAATCTTCTCACCAACCAATTAGAGCTTATTTCTGGCTCAGAATTGTCCCCTAAGATCAAGCAAAATCGAGGGCTAGAGGATTGATCAAATGGAATCAAAATTCTCATCATTGCACTTGGGATATTCTTTGAATTTCTTCATGGCTAAGAAACCAAAACTCTCCCACTAAGCAAGCTCACTCTCTCAATCAGTACTGAACCAATTGCCTATAAATAGAGGCCTCATTCTCATTCAAAAAACACACCAAAGCAACAGAATTCTTGCTTTCTCTTTTCTTTCTTCATACTTAGTTTTTTCAAAGGTCCTTTGGCAAGAAGACTCGGATTCTTCAAACCAAAGCTCTCTCTTTGAAAATAAGTATTCAAACACATTGAGGGAGGCATTTGGGAGTGATCCAAACCTCTGGAACACTTCTGGGCGTGGAGAATCATCACCTTCACCTCTCATTTGGAGCACTTGCAGTTGGAGGACCATGGAGTAATTCAGGAGTTTTCAAGCCAAGCCAATCATCCAGACACACTCCTCAGGTCATAGTGAAGCTAACCAGGTGGCTGCAGCTCATCTGTAACTCGAGAATCATCACCTTCCATGTTCACTTGAAGCTGAAATCGAGGGAGGTCCATAGAGCAATTCAGAAGGATTCAAGCTCCAATAAGCATTCAGTTAGCATCATTGAGTCTCAAGGAAGTTATTGAGATCATTCATTCAAGCCCAGGTGCTCTCTAACATCCTCACGACCTTCATTTTCAGAGGTAAGTTTCTCAACTCCATCCCTCTAATTCGTGTATCTTTCTGGCTAAAACTCAACACCATTCTATTCAGCATCATAAGAGGATTAAAAACCCTCTATCATCAGTCATTTATGCTTCAGTATAGTCATTTAATTTGAATTCCAAATTTTAGGGTTCTTCACGTATTTTAGATAATTCAGTAGATATAGTTAATATAAATTCATAATAGTTACATATCTAGAATCGTGAGTGAATTTAGAGCAAGTTTGATCTTTATATCGTTGCAAATGGTTGAGAATTGAGAGAGTTCAGAAATTCAAATTGTTGGAGCTTGAGGAAGAAGATGACAATGGTGGTGGCGCGCAAATTTCAAACCTCAGGGTAGAGTTTATTTTATATTTAATGATAGGTGTTTTATAAACGACTGAATAACTTGCCCCAGTGGCCACACATGCGCTCTTAGTCTCCTCATGCCTCAAGTCTGGGGTTCGAATCCCCCTCGCCCCAGACTTTTTGTTTCTTTTATTTTTCCATGATTAACCACTTGTTTGAAAATATAATGAACTGGATGTGTGACAATAACACCAAGCGCGCGTTGGCCCAGTGGTGTTATTTTGGGTTAGTAACTTGGAGGGCGTGAGTTCAATCCCTCTAGGTGACAAAACATTATTTTTTATCACTTATTTCCTTCAATTTTCTCACAACTTCACACAATTAATTAACCTATCAAACTAATTTATTTTCACTTCATTTTTCACACACTTGTCATTTAATACATCTATTTTGTGAATAATCAAAAAAATCATAAAAATATTATTTATTTCATATATTTTTATTAGGTTTAAAATAATATGTTTTAAGTGCTTTATTAAAAACTTTAAATATATACATTCACTTTGTTTTAACCTAATCATTTTGTAAATAAAGTTTATGATAAAACCCTAATTGTTTAGGTCTTAATTAGGCATAGATCTTCATCTTTACCTTAATTAAGTTGACTTTTTGTCAAATTTCAAAACTGTTTTCAATCTCCGAATAAATCAAATGATTAAGGTTTTCAAACAACAAAACCTTGTATCATTCCAAATCATTTTTTTAAATTGCTTTTACACCAGTACTGTAAAGTACTGGGCCTCTAATAGAGTGTAAGTCCCAAAAACCTTCTCTTCTTAGCTTGTTTTCAAAACTGTATTTTCAAAATCTTCTTTCTGTTTTCAAAACATTCTTCTGGTATTTGAAGGGCATTATTCCCGGTGAAACTCTTCAGATACCTATGTGACCTTTGTCCATATTCACTTCTTCTGTTTTCAAAAACCCTTAACTGTTTATCATATATATATTCAACTGTTATCCACCAATTACTGTTGAGGCTCTGTACATACTTCTCCAAAGGCCTCCACTCCATCCAGGTTAGGCTTTACAAGCTTTCAATTTACATTCTTTATTTAAATTACTGTCAAATATAAACTGTGCATATATTAGTTTAGAACTACGTTTGAGTATAAACCCTAGGACAGTTAAACTATATATATATATATATATATTATAGGAATATGGCCTAGGATTGAGAATGTCTTCCCGGTGAAGGCTCTTTCCTAATTAGAGATCCGTAGTTCAAACCCCCAAGATGAATTATTCCCGGTGAAACATCTTGGTAAAAACCTTAGAATCCAAATAATAGGACACATCCACCCAAAGAGGAATTATTCCCGGTGAAACCTCTTACCTATTTGCTTAGAGCCAAAATAAGTTCAAAACTACATAGCTTTCTCTTGTGCTATAACAAGGACCCTCGATTAGCCTCCTCTTGGGCTTTGTACAAGGACCCACAGGCTTCTTAAAAGCATTTCCAGCTTCCTCTTGAGCTTGTATACAAGGACCCATCAGGTTTCTTATAAACATAGGAACAGGTCTTTAGTCACCTTTTAGCCTACCCTGGTGAGTTTCTTCCAATTTAAACCAGACTTTAAACAAGCTAAGTTTGTCTCAATTTTGCATTGAGTACACCTTTTGGAATGAGAGACATGGACAGTCTCTGTCACCCTTATCTTCATCAATCTTCCTTAGCAGAGTCTAGGATCTATGTTTATTTTCTCCTCAGCATGAGTCAGCCTTCATCTTGGGCTTTAAACAAGAAGTCTCCATTAGATAATCTTTCTGCCATCCATTTCAATCATAAATTCCCTGGAAAGGGTTAGCTTCCACACATTCTTTCATTTTCAATAAAACCCCTGGAAAGAGTTAGCCTCCAAAGTCAATTAATAAAAATGTCAATAAATAAAGATTCATTTCTCTTAGGAGATAATTTCCCCAAAAGAGTCAAAACCCCTGGAAAGGGTCAGCCTCCAAAAACATGATAAAGTCAGTCTTTTAACAGACAAATTCACCAGCTGAGTCAAAATCCCTGGAAAGGGGTAGCTTCCAAAGAAAAAACAGTCTTTCATTAAATAAAATCTCCTCAGTAGAGTCAAAACCAACAAAAATAGTTAGCCTCAACCTTGGGCTTCATACAAGGCACCAAACAATAAAACTCCCCTGTCAAGAGTCAGCCTCAACCTTGGGCATTGTACAAGGCAGATAATAGAGTCTCCCCAATGAGTTCTTCATCATTCAGTAGCCACAACCTTGGGCTTTGTACAAGGCAGATAAACCATATTTTCATGTGTCAAAGATTCCTAACACCTAGGATCTTTTCCCCATAGAGTCATCCATACTCAGTTTATTTAAGAGTCTGCCATAACCTTGGGCTTTGTACAAGGCAGAAAATAATGTTTTCCCTAGCTAGAGTCAGCCACAACCTTGGGCTTTGTACAAGGCACATAAAATAGAGTCATTCATTCAATTATCTTCAGCAATCAGCCACAACCTTGGGCTTTGTACAAGGAACATAAATAGAGTCTCCCTAAGTAGAGTCAGCCTCAATTCCGGGCTTTGTACAGAACACAAAAATACCCTATAATTAATCCTCAGTGGAGTCATCTCCCAGAGTCAATAATAATTAATAAATCAATCAAAAAGCCTCAAGCTTGGGCCTCATACAAGCCAGCTAAAGTCAAATCTTTTATACAGTAGATAGACATAGCTTATCTCTATAGAGAGATATTTTTACTACTCTACCACATTCAAACAAACAAACATTTCCATTTCAATTTCAATTTTAATCAAGTCTCCCATTTAGGATTTTGAAAGGCATGAGCTGGCAGTAAAACCCAGACATGTGGTAACTTTCCCTAATTTGGATGAGCAACTTTCTTTCATTTAAGAGGCATTTGACTGGTATACTTGCACATACACAAGTAAGGTCCCCCTCTTGAATGAAATGAATTCAGTTATTCTGTCACTCCTTTAAATGTTTGTGGTAGAATAGTACTAATACCTCTCTGTAAAGATGATTTCATGTCTCTTTACTGTAAACAGAGATTTAATTCCAAGCTTCAACCTTGAGCTTTAAGCAAGGTACCAAAAATAATTAATTTCCCTAGTTAGTTCCCCGAACTACATTAAGCTCTGACTTCCACTAGGGATATGTAGGCATGAGGTTCACAAGGAATCTCAGCGAGCTAATAAAATACTAAAAATAGTCAGTCTGTCTGTCTGTCTGTCTTTTCAAATCAATTCAATTCTCTCTCCTAACACAAAGGAGAAACTTTCCCAATCATTAGCAGCAAACACAATCACAATGACACAGAGAAGGTTCCTGTAGAGTACTACATATATGTAGGGTGTTTAAACACTTCCCTATGTATAACCGACCCCCCGGACTCCAGAATTTCTAGTCTAGGTGAAATCCCCACACTTAGCAAACTCCTAGGGTTTAGTTGAGATCTTTTTTTCCCTTTCCTACTCGTAGGACCAATAAGAAAGTTCGTGTGATATCGTAGGAAGAACTGAAACAAAATTCATCCCACCACGGGCGCATTCTCCTTCCAAATTTCGCGTGAAGGGTTTAGCGTGCCGTCCTCCCAAGTGAAACGGGGAGGTAAAGAAAACGACCACCACAATCGGGAAAATCCTAAATAATCATAATCCTAATCTTAACTTTATAATCCTAATCTTAATTATATTAATTGATTAAACTAAACATGATTTATAAATATCTAATCTAAAAAATAAAATAAAAAATGTTAGAAAAACCTGGTTATGATTGTATGTGGCATGCCCTTGGAGCTCCATGATGCACCTCCAGCCTTGTGTGCGTTGGATCTTGTGTTGGCTTGATCTGGTGGCTGATTGGTGAGGGTTTATTGTGGACTGCGTTGATTTGGCCGCATGGGATCCGCAGACAGACTACAATTGTAAAAAATAAGAAACTGGCGCTGCTGGGTCTCGAACCCACGCTTCCAGTGTAACCAAACACCCCTTCTTTTGCCAAGGGAACTGTGTACCTTAATTGTTAATACACCAAACAAAATAAAACAAATATCAAATTATGTGTTAGTTGGAAAAAGTCAAAAGGAATCAAGACTGGGCCCCAGTATTTGCAGCGAGATCCAATAGGAAGCAGAGAGAGAATGCGCGCCGGTTGACCGACCAATGTCCTTCGCCCGCGTGCATCTAGAAGGGCCCAAGAAGACTGTTCATCGTCTTCTTCCATCCTCAAGAAATTTTCTACGACCTTGCTTGGGTATTGGCTACCGTCTTGCTACGTTTTTCTGCAAATATTCGTAGCTGAATACGTAACCAACAGAAACCTGCAAGATCTCACAAAAACAACGTCAAAGAAAACTCTTCCCCCCTAAATAAATGCCTGCGAGTCCATTGGTGACGTCCTCACGGTCTGAATCATCATGTAGATTGATGTTCGAAGCTCTATAGCAAGCATGCTCTAAAAATGGTGTTACTCTGTTCCGGCGTTGAACCTTGCAAAGAGCAGCCCTAATCCTCCTCATACATCATACAGAACTCAAAGAGGTAGTTAGCCTTGATTAACAACGTGATATCATGCAGTATATGAAACTCACCGTATGAACATGCATGAAGAGCGAGATGCGTGACTTACAAGGGCGATTAAGCTCAATTTATGATCCATTCATACCTGGTAATACTTTAGGAGTTGAATGAGATACGTGGGTGGCCTTGAATCCCACTGAAAATCCTTCTTTGCTTGTGCCCTAGTTTTTGTGTTTCTTGAAAGTTTGGCTAGGGTTTTGGTGCTGCTCCTTTTTTCCTCCCCCTTGGGGCTGCAACAATAGGATATATATATATATATATATATATATATATATATATATATATATATATATATATATATATATATATATATATATATATATATATATATATATATATATATATATATATATGGTAGAATTAGGGTTCCCTCTTGAAAGAAAATCACTTCCTCTTTTGTACAAAATTTGATATGATCTTTTTATCAAATCTTTCCAAAATTGCTCATTTGTGCCTTTTAAGATTTATGCATGAAATTTGTATGTTTTATGGGCTATCTTGGACCTCAAGACAAGTGAAAGCAAAGCCCATATGTCATTGTTCCTTGTTTCTACATTTTATTTAATTTAATTTGTATTTAAATGGAGATAATTCCAAAATAAACAAAAATAAATAGCAAGGGGCATGCTCTTGAGTGTAGAGATCATGAACGGGCCTATGAATAAGTTTAGAACAAAAGAGCTTAGGCCCATTAGGAAGAAAATTGATTTTGACCAATATTTCCTTCATGCATTCCTTCAAAAATACTCAACTTGTGCAATTCATAACTTCCTCAATTTTAACCATATAAATGTATTCTAGGACTTTTTAGAAAGCTTAAAGAGTCCTTTAAAACCTCCTTTTGGTTTCATCTCACTTGGAGCTTCCATGCTCAAGTTATGAGCTTTGACCCAAAAGGTGTTTTTGTTGACTTTTTGGAGGACCTATAATCTCTTGTACCATATCTACCAAATGATGCATTTCTGGCCTTGGCTTGTGAGAGAAAAAGTTGTAGAGAATCCAATTTCCTTCAAAATAGGCTTTGGTTGGGAAATTTTTGATACTCAGTGTGAAAGTTATGACCAGTCAAAGTTGAGTTGACTTTTCCTATAAAAAACCCTAATTTGAACTTTTTTGACTTTGTTCATTTCTGAGTTTTTATTAATGGATCATGATCAACCTTTGATCAAATGATGGATATCACCTCAAATACTTGATGTTGACCAAAAGTCTTGAAGTTTGACTGTATTTTGACTATAGTTGACTTTTGGGTCAAACTAGTCGACTGTGGGTCATCTGAACCATTGGGTGAGCAGTCCTTGGAATTGAAGCTGGAATTTTGACATGGAGATGCTTGGAGACATATGAGATACCTTGAAATCCATTTGAGGCCTTAGAGATTTAAACTCTTTTGATAAAGTGCAAAACCCTAATTTAAGAGGCCCTCGATTAGGAGAATGTTGCTTTGAATAAACCCTTGAACCTTGAATTATTAAAGATGAAATGAAGAGGGCAAATTTTGGGGTATGACACCTTGACGTAAAACATGGATCTCTATCTGACATAATACTCGAAGGTATTCCGTGCAACTTCAAATGTCCTCAATATACATATCAGCCAACTTAGAAATAGGATGGTTAATCTTCATCGGTAAGAAAAGAGCCGACTTAGTCAACCTATCCATAATCACCCAAATAGAATCATTACCCTTCGTTGTCTTCGATAAACGCGTCATAAAATCCATCGAAGTGCTATCTCACTCCCACTTGGGATTATTCAACGGTTGCATTAAACCAGAAGGTGTCTGATGTTTAATCTTCAACTTCTGACGAGTTAAGCAAGCATAAACAAACCCAACTACATATTTCTTCATACCAGACCACCAAAATAATCTTTTTAAGTCTTGATATATTTTCGTAGCACCTAGATAAATACATAACCCACTTCTATGTCCTTCTTCAAGAATAATCTTCTTAAGTTTCGAAACACCTAGAATACATAGTATATTCCCATATCTTATCACACAATTATCATCAACTCGAAATTCACCTCCTTTACATTGGTTAATCAAAATTGTAGTCTTTCAACAATTCAAGCCATCTCCTCTGCCTCATGTTTAACTCCTTCTGATCAAACAAGTACTTCAAACTTTTGCGATCACTAAACACTTCTAATTTAGAGCAAAAAAGATAATGCCTCCAAATTTTCAAAACAAACACCACAGCCGCCAACTCTAAGTCATGCGTAGGATAATTCCTCTCACGAACTTAAAGCTGCCTAGAAGCATAGGCAACAACTTGTTTATTCTGCAATAACACCAAGCCCCATGTTCGAAGCATCATAGTATAGCACAAAAGACTCAACTGGATTAAGCAAAATTAATACCGGAGAGGTCATCAATTTATTCTTCAACTCTACAAATATTTTCTCACATGCAATATCCCATACATAATCTTGACCCTTTCGATTCAACTGAGTTATCGGTAATGCCAACTTAGAAAATATTTCCATAAATCTTTGGTAGTAACCAACTAAACCAAGAAAACTTCGAATCTCGGCCGCAGACTTCAAAGTCTCCCATTGCAACACAACATCAACTTTAGAAGGATCCACAACAATTCCACCACTAGAAATCACAAGGCCAAGAAAACTCACTTCGTTCAACCAAAACTCACACTTTGACAGCTTTGCACACAACTTCTTCTCTTTCAACACTTGCAACACAATCCGCAAATGCTCAACATGTTCTACTTCTGATTTGGAATAAACCAAAATATCATCAATGAACACCACGACAAACTTATCCAAATAGGAATGGAAGGTTCGATTCATGTATTCCTTGAAAACAACTAGAGCATTTGATACATCGAACATCATCACAGTATATTCATAACGACCATACCTCGTTCGAAAAGCCGTCTTCGGAATACCATCTAGTTTAAATTGAATCTGATGATAACTATGAGGGAAAATGTGTGGTTTTCATGATGCCAAAACATTGTGGACTTGACACAATTAAAGTGGAATCAAAGAAATCAAATGGATGCAACCAAGAAAAGCATTTTTGGCTACAAGACCTCAATAGGTCGACTCACAGGTACAATAGGTCGACCTACTGCTATCATTTGTGAAAGATTTCATGTCAAGGCAGAATGCGTCGATGCATTACCTCCTCAGGTCCACACATGCTATTTCAAGGAAACCTTGGGTATGCGCACGCCGACCCTTCAGGTTGACGCATCTTATATTGGTAACTTAAGATTCAGTGTAAGTACAGAATGCGTCGACGCATTGATAGCTTAGTTCGACGCATGGCATTTTGAGAAAACCTCGGGTATGCGCATGCCAACCCTTCAGGTCGATGCAAGTGTCATTCTTTGTCCAAAAACAGGTGCAAAAATTCAACAGGTCGACCTATGCAGGGGAGCAGGTCGACCTATCACTACTTTTACGTGTTTTTGCTGTGTTTACATTGGCTTATACAAGGGGTGTGGTATATATATCAAATTGATCATTCTCAAGCATTTAACAAGAAACGTGAAAGATATACTCAAGATTCTTCTCATCTTCAACCTTTCGCTTATTGATCGAAAATTACATATAATCATCTTTTTCGATCGAAGTAAGGAACGTGCGTTGATAAGGTTCGATGGTAGACATTTGTCTTGTTCGGGTGAAGATTATTGAGGGTGTTTCTTGTATAAAACTTTAGGTTTTTTCCTTCTATATCAAAGGTGCGATTCGAAGGTTTTTGACGATCGCTTATCTTTGTAAATCAATTCAGCCGAGCATAAGGAATTGAGGGATTGAAGATCCGCTCATCAAATTTGCTACAATAGGAGGATTGAAAAGGAAGGATCGGGGTCTTGATCGGTGAAGATCATTGACATTGACTTGATTCAACTTGAATCAAGGGGAAGATCGAATTGTATTCAATTTTACTGCACGTGTGTAGTTTGTGATTGGTAAATTCTATCCTTGTTAAACATTTTTCAATCAAATAAAACTTTCCTAATTTCATTTGAAATTAGGGGAAGACGTACTCCTGCGACGATGATAGAGGAACTGCCTTAACAAATCTCGTGTTCTTTATCGTTCTTACTTTTATCTTTTTACTGTTCGTTTTGTTAAGTTTCCATTGTTGAGCAAAAATCGAGGTTTGAAGAATATTGAACATCAAGTGTTCGATAAAATTACTCAATCAATTTTTGGTCAAATTTTGGTATAAACGTCATTGTGAGTAATATTCTATTAAGTGTGTATTTGACTTAATTGATAAATTCGTTAAAACGTAATTCATAATTCGTCGTTTTTCATCCGTTCGGTTTAGTGCACATATCCGGTCCCCGATAACTCGATCGTTCGGAGACGATTAAGTGATTCAGGGAAGTCACGTTTCAAAAGCTAAAATTTTCTTAAGTAGGAAAAAGGTGGTCTATTCACCCCCCTCTAGACCATTCATATCGTCTAACAAGTGGTATCACAAGCACCGGTTCATCTAGTGCTTGGTATATAACTTTTTAGAAAATGGAGAACGGTCAAAAAGGGGTGTATAATTAAGCGCATGTTTTCACCGGAGAAAACTATAGTTATTGGAAAGACTGTATGTGCATTCATATCAACTCTGTTGATAGAAAAATCTGGGATGTCATCGTCAATGGTCCTATGGCTATCACCATAACAAACGATGCAGGCGTTACCAGACCTAAACCTCAAGCACAATGGGATGAAAAAGATGAAAAGACTTACGCGTATGATTGGAAAGCTAGAAACATGATTATAGCTTCCTTAGGGGTTGATGATTACTTTCGTGTTTCGCATTGCCAAACGGCTAAGGCAATGTGGGATGCATTACAAGTCGCCCATTAAGGAACTAATGATGTTAAGCTAGTGAGAATCAATACTTTGACGCAAGAGTTTAATCTCTTTCACATGAAGCAAGGTGAAACCATTGCGGAAATGCAAAAGATATTTTCTCATATTATCAATCGTTTACACACTTTGGGACATATTAATCCCAATGCCGTAGCTACTAACAAAGTTTTAAGATGTCTTAGTAGGGAATGGCAACCTAAGGTCACGGCAATCAAAGAAGCCAACAATCACTCTACATTGGACCTCACGACTCTATTTGGAAAGCTTGAAAAACATGAGCAAGATCTCATGAACCTAAACAAACACGAAAAGAAAAAACGAAAGAGAAGTCAAAGGACATCGAAAATAAGTCTATTACTCTAAAGGCTTCTAGTTCAAAGTCATCCACCAAAGATACGTGTGATAGTGAATCTAGTGACAAAGATGATAGTCCGGATGAAGATATGGGATTGTTCGTAAGAAGGTACAATAAATATCTTCGAAAGAATGAAATCAAACACTCGGACAACAATCTAGTAGACTATAGACGTCAATCAAAGCCTAACAAGCAAGATGAGTATAAGAAGACTAAACCTAGAGGGTCTTGTTACATCTGTGGTAAACCGGGTCACTACAAGCCGGATTGCCCTTCGCTTAAGAAAGATAAGGCAAAGAGCAAACCTCAAAAGAAGCAAACAAAAGGAAGAAGAGCCTATATCGCTTGGGAAAGTGATAGTGACGTGTCTAGCAAAGAAAGCTCAAGCGATGAAGAGGAAACCGTCAACCTATGTCTCATGGCACATCAAAAGAAGAAAAAGATTATAAGTCATGAGAAATATAACAATGTTGATGCTATGTCTTATTTTGAATTAAAGCATGCCTTTGATACTTTGCATCATGAAGCTAAGGAAGCATTTCAACGCTTAGCTTCAAATAAAAGGATTTTTGAATACCTTGAGAAGAAAGTTTCCGATTCTGAAAAGGAATTAGAAACTCTCAAGGAATCTATTATTAAAAGTATCAAAGACACAAGCGAAGTTGACGAGAGTTCTTGGTTTAGATGGGGAGGATGTGAAACTTGTCACATTTGGCAAAAAGAAGTTAAAACTATCAAAGCCAAATTAGACAAGGCTTCACAACCAAAAATCACATATGCTATTGATCGATCACATTTCAAAAATAGTATGATAAATTCGTATCAACGATACACTTATGTGATAAAAGATCAATCTAGCAAATGTGATGACCATTCAAACTCAAGATGTCTATATTGTTGCAAAAGGGTGCATACCATTAAAAAATGTCGCTTTAGGAGATTCTTGGTTCCCAAAGACATTTTCAAATGGACTCCCAAGATCAACCTTTGTTTCACTCACACACAAGGACCCAATCAAGTAAAACTTTCCTAATTTCATTTGAAATTAGGGGCAGACGTACTCCTGCGAGGACGATAGAGGAACTGCCTTAACAAATCTCGTGTTCTTTATCGTTCTTAACTTTATCTTTTTACTATTCGTTTTGTTAAGTTTCCATTGTTAAGCAAAAATTGAGGTTTGAAGAATATTCAACACCAAGTGTTCGATAAAATTACTCAATCAATTTTTGGTCAAATTTTGGTATAAACGTCATTGTGATTAATATTCTATTAAGTGTGTATTTGACTTAATTGATAAATTCGTTAAAACGTAATTCATAATTCGCCGTTTTTCATCCGTTCGGAGACGATTAAGTGATTCAGGGAAGTCACATTTCAAAAGCTAAAATTTTCTTAAGTAAGAAAAATGTGGTCTATTCACCCCCCTTTAGACCATTTATATCGTCTAACAATAACCCGACCTCAAATCAATCTTACTAAAAACATTAGCACCCACCAACTGATCCATTAAATCGTCAATCCTCGGGAGTGGATACTTATTTTTTATAGTCACTTTGTTCAACTAACTATAGTCCCTACACAACCTCATACTTCCATCTTTCTTCTTAACTAACAACACAGGCGCACCCTACGGAGGAACACTCGGTCGAACAAACTTCTTCTCGAGCATCTCTTCCAATTGCTTCTTTAATTCATTCAACTTGGAAGCCGACATTTTATAAGGAGCCGTCGATATTGGACTCGTACCAGGCACCAACTCTATAAAATACTCTACTTCACGATCTGGAGGCAAGTTACTCATATCATCCGGAAACACCTTAGGGAATTCACGAACAACCAGAAGTTGAACACTTGCAGCTTCACGGTCAATTTGTAACGATGCATACATTATAAACATCACGACTTCATCTCTAAGGCATTAACTCACTTTCTTAGCTGTCAACAACATCAGTTCTCCATTATCACCAAACTTGGGGAACCTCAACGTCTTATTGAAACAATTGATATGAACGTAGTTGAACTCCAACTAGTTCATTCCATGAATCACATCAATTTGGCGCAAGGGTAAACACACCAAATCCATCACAAAAATCTTATCAAAGATAGTCAAAGGACATCCCTTACAAACAAAAGTAGTAGTAACATAACCACTAGTAGGAGTATCTATTACTATACTACCATCCATAACATATAATTTCAATTCCAACATAGTAGCACAATCAAGCGAAATAAAGAAATAAGTAGCACCAGTATCAATAATAGCAACCAATTTCGCACAATGAGTAATATTATCTTCTTCCTAGATCCGACAGCTGTTCACCAATTTTGCAAACTTACAGATCTGGTGATATCCAATCGCCCGTTTAATCTCCGGGCGTAGCCCACTCTCAAACTTGATACACTTTGAAAACTCAGCCGTCTTCGCATTATAATGCGGATAGAACTTCACAAGCTCCACGAACTTATCAGCATACTCAATAACTGTCGAATTCCTTTATTTCAGCGCAAGGTAATCCATCTCTTTCTTTCCCCGAACATCTTCAGGAAAATACTTCCTCAAGAACTCTCTCATGAACACAACCCAAGTAATCGCCTCACCAACAGTTTACAGTATCTGACGAGTGCCAACCCACCAGTCATCATCTTCCCCACCCAAAATATGGCTACCGTAGCGCACCTTCTGAAACGTAGAATAATCAATTACTCGAATGATCCTCTCGATCTCCTTAAGCAACTCTTGTTCTCCATCATAATCGTACTTACCCTTGAAGGTAGGTGGATTTTCCCTCTGGAACGTACTCAAACTATGTGATTCATCAAGACTCGCAGGATTTCCATGATCTGATTCATCTGGATTTTCAATTGGCAATTTCTATTGTTAGCAAGTCTTGGTCTTGTTGAAGTTCTTCCATAGTCTTCTTATACATGCTTCTATTTCAATATGTCGAGGAATCAGTTTGAGAATAGACAGTGAAGAAACGAAAAACACAATAAGGGGGTTGTATTGGATTTTTGAACAAATTAAAAACTTATGACATGTTTGGTTATCCTGGTTCGTTTGAACTCAAACTACTCCAGTCCACCCTATTAAGGTGATTTCTCCTCTCTCTCTTACGAGGTCTTAATCCACTAATCAAAATGAGGATTACAAAATCACGAAGACAACCGTTTATGTATTATCAAGATCATACCACAACTCGGTTTGCTCAAGGAAAAACAATTACAAAACAATACTCTTTGAAGCATTTTTGGCCAAGCCTTTAGTGAGAGAAAGTTGTAGAGAATTGAATTTCTTTCAAAATGAGCTTTGGTTGGGAATTCTTTGATAAAGCATATGAAAGTTACGGCTGGTCAAAGTTTAGTTGACTTTTAGTTCAAAACCCCTAATTTAGAAACTTTGACTTTGTTGATTTCTGACCTCTTCTCGATGAATCATGATCAACCCTTGATAAAATGATGAATGTGACTTCATAATCTTGATGTTGACCAAAAAATCTTGACTTTTGACTGTATGTTGACCACAGTTGACTTTTAGGCCAAACCAGTCGACTGTTGACCATTGGAGCTCGAAGGGGTTGTTTGAACCAAAATGCCTTGAAATATGGATGGCAAATTTTGGGGTATGAGAGCTGCACCAATTCAGTTTTCTTAAACCTGAAGAGGTAGATAGGCTTCTTTGCCTATCGGAATCCGAAGGTAGAAGATTATTGAATACTTAAATGCCCTAAAATTTACACTCGTCGGTGCGTGAAGTGATGCTGGAGATGGGCTTATAGATGCCATCCAGATGTTGACGGAATGTTGTCGGAGATGGGCTTAAAGATGCCATCCGGTCTTTGATAATGAGGTAGAGATCCGAATAAGTCGACTGTTAGACTGTATCTGAGGTTGTATGCAAAGAAATGTCATATGGTTGCCAGAAATAGTCGTACGTAGGTTGTGTCTGAAGGGGTATACTTAGGATGAGTCGTATTGTAACACGGTGGGAGAACTGACTTTTAAAAATGTTATGGATAACAAGAGTCGCCACCGACTTTTATTTTATCCAATTTGGAAAGGCAAAAAGAACATGAAAGACCTTATTAAAAAGACTTGAGTTCGGGGGTAGGTTATACAAAGGGAAGGTGTAAGCACCCTTTATATCCATGGTTATCCATGGGCTCTTAATTTCTTAGCTCACTTTGAATTGTTTGAAAGGTTTGAAAGAGTGTCGTGTGTGAATTGAAAAGATTTGAATAAGGACTTTAGCTTGAAAATAAGCGTAGCCTTTTTGAATTGATTTGAAAAAAGGGTGTGAAAAATAATTTGAGTTTGAATAGTGAGTAAGCAGTTAAAAGCACCTACCCTAAGTTTAAGTCTTTCTTGTTCTTTAAGTCTTAAGGGAAAGAGACTATCCATACAATTCGGGGTAGGAAGTCCTTTTATTGGATATTAGGGACATCGAAGGGTCATCGAGAATTATCGTTCGCCATAAGGTTATCCATACCATAAGGAGAGTAGGAAGTCTCAGGGAAAGATATAATAGTCATTTAGGCAACCAATGAGGATACCTTAGCATTCGAAAGGGACGATCATCATCTTATCATAGACAACCTTGAGGGACAAGATCATATTCATTTGTAGGAAATATCGAAGGGACTTATGATCTCTGATGATGATAATGAACTTAGGGCAACATTGCTAAGGCATCCTCGTATTCGAGGGACTTGACTATTTTTAATCGAAAGGCAGCAATAAGAGCGATTACCTTAAAGGTGTGTGGGTGCAATAATCATGTGATTCAGTTCGGATATTTTTATCTTGTAAATTAGTGATCTAGATTCAATTTGAAAGCTTATCACTTTCTATATTACTAACCATGCAATTAAAATAAAGGCAGAAATATAAATGTTCCTATGCTATTACAAGGCTTCGGGTGGGGGATTACATAGCCAAAAACCCGGAAAGAAAGGCATAAAACTTTTTAAATGTGGAAAATAAACCTAAGCTATTACAAGGCTTTGGGGCAGTTACAGTAAAAGGAACAAATCAAAAATTAAAATTGTTACAACCTCGGAGCAGATACAAAATTATGAATAATTTAGGCAAACAATAAAAAAGCAAGGCAAAAGGCAAACCACGAACGAGGAAAAGTTAACCATGGTTAATAAAAAGAAACAGGTTAAAATAACCTAGACTAGGGTTAGTACTAATTATCTTGATCAAAGCCCTTAATTAATTAGTTATTGGTTGGGAACCTAATTAATTAGAGAACCCTAGTCCTGATTAAATTATTTAACCCTAATCCTGATTAGATTAACCTAAAATTAATAACCTAATTTATATTAACCTAAAATTATTTAATTAAATAATTATCAAATTCTAATTAAAATTAATTCTAATTTATTAATAAAACTAAAACTACTTAAAATTACATTAAAAAAATTATTAAAAAAAATCAAATTTATAACAAAATTAATTAAATTAATTAAATTAATTACTTAACCTAAAACTAAATAATTAATAAAAAACAAAATTTAATTTTCATAAAAAATTACATTTTAAAGAAAATAAGAAAAGAAAGAAACAAAATAATTTGTTTTTTTGAAAATAATTTGAAATAAGAGAAAAAAAAAAAAGAAAGAAAATAACAATTAGAATAAATAAAATAAAAAAATTTATGAAAAACCTGGCGCGCGATTCAGTGTGGAGCACCCAGGGAGGTCTATGGTGCGCCTACATCCTAGTGTGCGTTAATCTGAATGGGCGAAGATCTGATGGATGATGGTATGAGGGTGCACTGCACGCACGTAAGCGAGAAGTGTTGGATGCGGTTTGATTCAAAAATCAAACACGTGCGCGAATCAAACAAGTGTTGGATCGTGTTAACCCTAGGAGACTTCTACGTACGGCCCCCGTCTGTGGCTACAACCTACATCTTTGAAAGAACAAGAAAAACGCAAAATAAATCACAGATAAGACCCGGGATCGATTACAAATTCCCTTCTGACCATGATGACACCCTTAGTTTGGTTTAATTTTGCTTATTATGAAGAACCCTAATTTGAAGCTCGAAGCTCTAGTAATGGTAGATTTCGATACCTACTTTCAAACTCAAATCAAACCATACAGATAGCATCGCCACACCAATACAAACACAAACATATAATCAATTCACATGTAGGATGCGTGTATGTATGCAATCGAGTTCAAGAAAATATGGTTCATTCGTGAGCATAGATTTACGTCTTTGTGCAGTCTAAATCGATGTGGAAGATTGGGTTAGCTTCAAGAAATAAAATCGATGTGGATGATAGAGTTATGATTGGAAATCAAAATCAAATCAAATCAAATCCCTTCCAATTTTCTTGATTATTTGATTTTTAATCATATTTACATGAATAAAAACTCAAATAAAATCAAATATTCTCCAATAATTCAAGGCAATTGGATTGGATGCCTTTGGTAACTTGAGGATCAAGATTGAATCTAAAAGGATTGGGCCCATTTGGAAGAAAACTCATTTTGGACCTCATTTATTTCACAATTTTCACTCAAAATTGTCCAACTTTGACAAGGCATATCTCCCTCAATTTTAAAGATATGAAAGATTTCCAGGACGTTTTGGAAAGCTCAAGATGTCCTTTACAAGCCACTTTGGAACCCTTTTCCCATTTGGAGATTTTATCTTGATTTTATGGGCTTTGACAAAAAGCTGCTTTTGGATGACTTTCAAGAAGGACCTGTAATGTTTTGCCTCATATCTCCCAAATGAAGCATTTTTGGCCTTGGCTTTAGAGAGACAAAGTTGTAGAGAGTTCAATTTCCTTAAAAATAGGCTTTGGTTGGGAAATTTCTGATGTTCCATATGAAAGTTATGGCTGGTCAAAGTTCAGTTGACTTTCTCCTACAAAACCTTAATTTAGAAACTATTAGTTTTGTTGATTTTGAAGCTTCCCTTGATGAATCATGATCAAACCTTGATCAAACGATGAATGTTACTTCAAAATAAGGATGTTGACCAAAAATCAGGAACTTTGACTATGTTTTGACCAAAGTTGACTTTTAGGTCAAACTAGTCGACTATTGACTATCTGAGCAATTGACTGAGCAATCTTATGATTGAAGGCTTGAAGATTGATGTGAGGACCCTTTGAGACATGAAAGAGGCAATGAAGCCCACTTGAGGTGTCAAAACCTTATTTTACTTGGAGAGAAGCAAAAACCCTAGTTGTGGGTTGATTGCTTAGGAGAGAGGTAGTCAGGCTTATTTCTTAGTGCTTGAGCCAAAATATTTTAGGCAAATTTTAGGGTATGACAATTGCCCCTGTTCAATTTTCTTAAACCTGAAGATGTAGATTGGCTTATGTGCTAGTCGGAATCTGAAGGTGGAAGAGGATTGAACACTTAAAGATGCCATCTAGGAAAAGTATTATCGGAGATGGGCTTAAAGATGCCATCTGGATGTTTGACAAAAAGTTTATCCGGGATGGGCTTACAGATGCCATCAGTTGATGTATTGACGTGTGTCAGACTGAGTCGTACATTAGACCGTATCTGTGGTGTCAAAATTTAAATTGTTGGCATGATTGCCCTGAGCATCGGGATCATATAAGTGAATTGATTGTAGTGACTCTATGGTCATGACTCCATTGTCGTAAATCCGTTGTCTTGACTCAATTGTCGTGACTCCATCGTCGTGACTCCATTGTCATGATCGTTTCTGAACCGAATATCGGGATTAGATATGTGACTCCATTGTCGTGACTCCATTGTCGTGACTCAATTGTCGTGACTCCATTGTCGTGACTCAATTGTCGTGAATCCATTGTCGTGACTCCATTGTCGTGACTCCATTGTTGTGAATTCATTGTCGTGACTCCATTATCGTGACTCCATTATCGTGACTCCATTGTCGTGTACGAATGGGCTTAAAGATGCCATTCAGTGATTTTGATAAGATGTTGTAGGGGATAGGCTTGCGGATGCCGTCCGAAAGAGATACTTGTCAGAAGTCTAGAGGGTCATGCTTTCAAAATATGCACCTGATAGGAATTTTTCAGAATGTTCGGGGTTCGAGCTTCCAGAATGTATACCTGGCGTAAAGTTCAGGCCATTCGGGGTTCAAGCTTCCGGGGTGTAACTTGCGTAGATATCAGATCATTCGAGGTTCAGGCTTCCGAAACATATTTGTCGTAGATTTTAGAACATCCGGTAGTCAGGCTTCCGGAAAATTTCTGTCGTAGAATTTATATCATTCGAGGTTCAGGCTTCTGAAATGTATCTGTCGCAGAATTTAGATCATTCAGGGTTCAGGCTTCCTAAACGTATCTGTCGTAGAATTCAGATCATTCGGGGTTCAGGCTTCCGAAACATATATGGCATAGATTTCAGAACATCCGGTAGTCAGGCTTCCAGAACATTTCTGGCATAGATATTCAGACCATTCGGGGTTCTGGCTTCCGAAACATATCTGGCGTAGATTTCAGAACATCCGGTAGTCAGGCTTCCGGAATATTTCTGGCGTAGATTTTCACATCATTCGGGGTTCAGGCTTCCGTAACATATCTGGCGTAGATATCAGATCATTCGGGGTTCAGGCTTCCGAAACATATCTAGCGTAGATTTCCAGATCATCCGGGGTTTAGGCTTCCAAAACATATCTGGCGTAGATATCAGATCATTCGGGGTTCAGGCTTCCGAAACATATTTGGCGTAGAGATTTAGATCATCTGGGGTTCAGGCTTCCGAAACATATCTGTCGTAGATTTCAGATATTTCGGGGTTCAGGCTTCCGAAACATATCTGGTGTAGATATTCAGATCATCCGGGGTTCAGGCTTCCCGAACATATCTGGCGTAAATATCAGATCATTTGGGGTTCAGGCTTCCGAAACATATCTGGCGTAGAGATTCAGATCATCCGGGGTTCGAGCTTCCGGAGTGGATTTTTTCCAAGAATTTGGGGTTCGAGCTTCCCGATTGTACGTTTGATAGTGATTGTTTGATGATATTTGTCTGACCAGTTGGTCGACCTGAAAGATAAAATTAGTTTTATGCGATGTCATGATGCATGTATTGTATTGTGGTATGAAGTTCTCAAAATAAATGAGAATTTTGTATATTGCGTATGTATTTGTAATATATGGATGTGTTTATTGTAACACCCGGAAATTCGATTATTCGCTTAATCTAGACGTTCGGAGTGTTTAGTGAAATTTTCGTATTTTTGATAGATTTAGTCGGTATCAGTTCGGGATAACGGATCGATATTTAATCAAGAATTTTGATATTTTCAGTATTAGAAATATTATTGGAATAATATTTGAAGTTTTGGGAATTTTCTGAGTAATTAAGATTAGACCAGAAATATGATATATTGGTCGAATTTGAATTGTCGGTGTTATTTTAATAAGCGTATTTGAATTTATTAAGTTAAAAGTCGGATTTTAGTCGGACGGTCGAAGAATAATATTAAGAATAATATTATTTACAAGTCCGAATTTATTATATTGTTGGAATATTAATAAAAGTGATATTTTGATTTAATTGGAGTTATTTATTTTATTGGGCCTAAATTGATTTTGGAGGATACTAAATAAAGAAGAGTTGTTAATCACTAAGCTCAAATTGGATTTTATATTAGGGTTTTAGAGAATTGGAAAGAGGAGAGTGTTCATAATGAAGAGAACAAAAATAGAGGAGAAAGAGGCAAGACTATAGAGAAGAAAAAGGGGCTTGAAGATTTTTCATCCATGGTGTCAATTGAAGATGCAATTAGAGACCCATTGAGTGCTTCCATTGATAAGGTAAGGGTGGAGTTCTCTTCCTATAATGGGGCTCATGAACAATTTTATGTGGGGATTGGGTGTGTAGATTTATTGCATTTGCTGTGTTAAATTGTTGCTGAATATTGGAAATCCATGAAATACTGTTTTATATGAGTCGCTGTTACTGTTGTGCATGTGAAAAATAAGAAGAAAAAAGAATGAGAACGTTAAAATGTTGGGTGTAGTCTCGCGGACGGCAGCCCCATGACCGCGGCAAGGCCAATCAGTGACGTTTGGATTCTTTTTCATTGCTGTGACGTTGTTTTCTTTCTGTCTCACAGTATGTCTTATTATTTAATTTCATATATCCTACAATTACTTCATATATCTATATATAATTAAAACTGAAAGGAAAAGAAATATAGTATGTAACAGTAGCATTATGGAACTTTATGAAAAAGCAAAATAGCCCCGTCTGATCGAAGTAGTCGAATTAAGCGGTATAATTAGTTATTCGGAATTTGATGAAAATTTATGTGGTAGCTAAGTTTAATTAGTACATTAACGTGGTGGTGTTCTTTTGTCAAAATTGTGATGTTAATCGGTCGATTAAATTAATGGTTGAATTAATCTCCATTAGTCTATTTAATTGAAAAACACTTAGACTTAGATTAATTATTCGGTTTGTCGGTAAATAACGGTATCTTGAGAATTTAACCGAATGAATTGAATAACCGGTAAAGAATAGAATTGTATCCGAACTAATCGGTTGAGTTATGTTTTGTGACTTGGGAGTATAACCCGAAAATTCGTAAAGTCGTGAATATTAAGGATTTAACCGGAAATTAGATAACCGGTAGTGACGCGTGATGTATCCGATTAATTAGTGAGTATTAGGTGAATAATTTTGGTTAGTTGATATTGAATTAGTGAGTTAATTAATAGACTAATTCATAGAGAATTATGAGGCTAATGTGAATTGCTTAATGTGTTAATTTGTGATGACGTGCCGAACATGATGATAATTATGATTATCTTGTTTATATGAGAAGTTGTATAATTGCGATGATGTGTCGAAACATGACGATGTTTGTGATGATTGATAATACGTGATTGTATATATATTTGTGATGATGATTTTGTGACTAAATGAAGGTGAAATATTATGGTGACATGAATTACCTCGAATAAATGGTAATGTGATTGTGATATAGGCTTATGCCTCGTGACGATATGTGATTTTGATGAGTATGCTGTGTTGTCTTGTTTGTCGAGTCACATTCCATATGCATACTCTGTGACGGCCTGAAAACTATGGCAAACATGACGGCCTGGAAACTATGGCAAACATGACGGGCCAAATGGCAATTAGTGACGGGGGCTGAAGCTTCGATTGGTACCACATGCATATACATGAGTCATGTCCCATGTGTCTTATGTGATTCATATTTGTGATATTTTGTGACTATATCGTGACTGTATTCCGTGGCTTGTTAAATGATGAATGTATGTGAGAATGTGAATCGATGATTTGTGAATAGTATGAGGATATCAATACTTGCGAATGCGATTAACTGAACATGTCTTGTGTGACTTATATGTGATGTATCTTGAATTAGCTTGCAAAGTAAATGAATGAGATTTATATGTAATTGATGTGAATATGATCTATGGTGACTTGTTGTGAGATGTAAAGTATGTGAGATTTGTGAATTAGTGAAAGCATGAAGTGTATAACAATATTAATACTTGAGATGTGATGACTATATATGCCTGGATCCTAATATACAATTTATCATGTGCTCACTTATATGATTTGATATCTCACCCTTTTCTCTTATTCGTCGTTGCCTTTATATTGGTAACTTGCAGGTGTTCGAGTATGAAGATTGTCATTAACCGAGTCGGTTGTCGCTCTGATACGTAGCACTCGGGGGGATGATTTATGATGTTTATGATTGTTGTTGTTTATTTTTTTATCTTAGCTGAATAAGATGTTATTTGATTCAAAGACTGAGAACTATGATTTCTCTATATTCTAATAAAAGAAGTTACCTTGTTTTGGAGAGTATTATATGGTGAGTATTTGTTTTATTTATCAAAGAAAGTGCTATGTATCCGCTAAATGCGATTAAGTGATTGGTTATGAAGTGAATATGTGACGCCTCATTTATTTGTTGAGAAATTTTTAAATACTCTGATATTTTCCGCATTATAATTGCCGGGTAGAAATGGGGTGTTACATTTATGACATATAATGTATAAATATGATTTATGCTATCTCCAGCTGGGGATTTATGATCTCTGTTTGGGGATGAAAGCAATTTGAGTGATTGATCCTAATGTACCTAGACTGGGGATAAGAGAGGTGAATAACCCTGTTTGGAGAAGGGATTGAAGATAGCTACTTGAGGAATACCCTGTGGGGATATGATCTTGTGAAACCGGCTCTGTGGGAAGACATGGATGCCTTAACCATTGCCCCTAATGGTTATTGTAAATGTCGTTCCTGGACTTGTGTTGATTGGGACACACCAATGAGTATTTGATCGAAGTGTCAAACGGGCCTTGTATAGTTTTGCCCCAGCTAGTAGGGACTTTGAAGAGATTCGCCTCGTGAAGACCTTATGAGGTGTGTACTATGGGTGACATGCCCTTAGTACTCATAAACTTAGTATAATGCCTCTGACTGATCGGGAATCAGCTTCAGACCCACTTAGGTGCATACCCCTAATTGTTCGGAATTCTTGAGAGATTATTGGAATCTTGACTTAATTGCCCTAGATTAATTGGACATAGCATGTCATGCCCCTTGTATTCATTGACTTCTAATCAACTGAGTCAGACGTATGAGATGTTGCTGCTGAAGTGGTTTCGTATGTCGGGATGACTTTTAGTCATTAGTCGTACCCTGTGTAGGTTCTTCCTAATGCTAACACTTGAAATTATGTAACAGAATATGTTTAATAACGAATTCATGAGATGCAATGCATATGTCTGTCTTGAGTTTTTTTAAAAACATTTTCGTAAAACAGAAGGTGTAAGAGCGTGATATTTGTAAAAACATGATATCAACTCGGCATTTATGGTAAACCTTAAGGAATCGGGATACCTTTTTGGTGACAATATGATTTTGAACTAACCATGCTTCAGTTAGGACTTTCAAGGGTTGTAGCGTGGCTTGGTTCACGGTTTAAGAAACAAAGGATAATGGCTCAAAGTTTATTTATAACCATCCTAATCTTCGTGATGTTCTTCAATCCTATGATCAGTTAACTTCATTTAAGTCCTAGTAGAGTGTCACATTGACATTTGTCGATGGTTTATCACCGGAAGTTTATTTGGACAGGTAATCATCCCTTTTTTGTAATGTTTTCTCTTGTCGAGGATTCGTAGTGACCTCTTTTTTGACTTTGTTATCCCTAACTTTTGCTTGAACTATTTATTCTAAGATTATAGTCAGCGGGATGTTTCGACTTTTGTTAAGTCTCCTTCGTAGATTTTGACTTAATAGTTTTTTTCTTTTTGGTGGCTATTGACTGCCTGACTTGATGGTTGCAGGAACCCATCATTATATATGTAGACAACAACTAGTGTGAGGGAGTCAACTGAGTAACTACCTTGCCCCAGGTTATGATTATGTGTTTTAATAGTTTATACGCGAAAGGAAAACTTCTACGCCTTAGGCTCAAAGGGGTTGACTAGGGGTGAACATCCTTATATCTCCACTATTTAGGAATTGAAACAATGCTTGTACATCGTCAGCTTAGTCCGCTCAAAAGCATACTGTATGATGTTGCGGTATCGTCTTTGTCATCCTCGCTCAAAAGGCTTACAGCTTAGCAGGAGTTGAATATCACAAAACATAAACAAAGTAATAACACAGTTTAAATGAGTGATAGCGAAATAATTTATTCAAAACAAATATATGTAATGCACTAATGATGATTATTAAAACAAATAATGTCTATTATAAGTCAAATGTTTAAACAAACGAATAGCAATTGCAAATGAAAGTAGATCTAATGATCCAAAAGTTCGTCCGTCTAGACATCAATCAGTCTTGTCATGACTAGGCATCACCACAGGAGTCTTGGGAGGGTTGAACTCAATTTCACCAACATTAATCATATATTGGATCTTGTTATTCAACGACCAATAACTATTTATGTCATGTCCATGACTATTGGAATGTTATGCACACCTTGAATCGGGCTTATAGCCAGGAGCGGAAGTGTTGGGTTTTGCGGGAGGATCCTTTACAGTAATCAAGTTTGTCTTCAGCAGATGTTGTAATACCTGAGCTAGTGACATATTGATCTTTGGGAATTGACGCTTAGACGTGTCTTGCTTGTTTAGACGACTTTGTTGTGGCGCTGGTGTGGAGATCAGAACTTCCCCCACAGATTGGTTGCGTTCATTATGACTTTTCTTGGTTGTGCACAGCGTCAGTTATTCGAGGTTCCTCAGGTGAGTTGAAATCAATGATCTTGTCATCAATTAAGTCTTGAATCCTATGCTTCAATGGTCCACAATCCTCTGTATCATGACCAAGACTATTCGAATGATAAGCACATCTCGCACGATACTTGTACCCAGGATCAGGATTGGCAGGAACAAAGTATGGAGGCAATAGGGTAATCAAGTTCTGATGGAGCAGTTGTTGCAGAACTTAAGACAACGGCATGGGCAACGGATTAAATGATCTCTTAGGTTTGGATTTCCGATTACCTTGACCACCTTGCTGCCTATGTTGATCTTTCCCCTTCTTAATCAGAAGTGTCTTCAATTCTTCTTGCCCTTTGAACAAGTTAAGGATCATCTCTTGGAACTGGTTGTTTTGGGCTTGAAGGTCTCTGACTGATTGCTCGAGATCCATGATGCTAAAATAAACAGCAAGAGAGGATGAGAAACGTGCTGTAGAAACCTATGATGCGATATTATGATATGCGAATGCAATATTTTCAAGGATCTTTTAGGAAATTTAGTTTGCGACATTTGGAAATTAGATCGGTCACAGCTTTGTCTGGGTCATCGCCTCTGATTCGGGATACCTGTTTCTGAGTTTGAAAGCATATGGCTAGAGGAAAATAAATCCTCTGGCCCCTTGATGAGAATTATTTCCTTGGTAATGGCACTTGAAATTGTGCGTCCTAAATTCCTAAGATCCTTGAAAGGGTTAGTTAACATGCTATGTTATGATGTCATGATGTCATGTGAATGTAATGCGATAGGCAAAGCATAAGGTAGTAGGGACAAGTATGTCCTACAATCAAAACCTGCAAGGAAATCATGTGGTTAGATAACAAACAAGTCACACAAGAGTCCTTAAGTTTAAAGGCTTGCATGAAGTATGACCAGGTAACTACCCTTCTCAAAGGTACTTCTAAGGATAAGGATGAAATTAGTAACCAGGTTCTAAAAGGTTACTCAGAATGGCCTGTCCTTCTAAAGCACCCTCGAACGTGATACATACATACCATGCAATGATACTTTGAGAAAGAACCTATCTGAGTTATAGTATCAGGTAGAGACTATGCCCTCAACATACATTAAGAGTAGTCCCCCCACTATGTTCCTAAAAGCCAAGATGGGTTAAAGGTATTTTAAAGGTCCTTAAGCTCCGAATCGCCTACAGATATCCACATGAACCTCCCTCATACAAGAGAAGCATGCAAACACCCATAGAGGCCTAACTTAAGCGTGAACTCTCATATTACCAATCCCCCACATACATGAAGCAGGTCGCCATGACTGTGCCACTTCCTATCTTAAGGTGCACTCGAATCCAGGTATAGGATTCATCTTCCACTCAATTCCCAAAACAACCTTGAAGACTAAAGCAAGCAAAACAAACAAATATTAAGTGATCTAGACTTTAAGGTAACCCCTCTTTTAAGTAATCTCCAACAGAGTCACCAATTCTATAACACGGTGGGAGAACTGACTTTTAAAAATGTTGTGGATAGCAAGAGTCGCCACCGACTTTTATATTATCCAATTTGGAAAGGCAAAAAGAACAGGAAAGACCTTATTAAAAAGACTTGAGTTCGGGCGGTAGGTTATACAAAGGGAAAGTGTAAGCACCCTTTATATCCATGGTTATCCACGGGCTCTTAATTGCTTAGCATGCTTTGAATTGTTTGAAAGGTTTGAAAGAGTGTCGTGTGTGAATTGAAAAGATTTGAATAAGGACTTTAGCTTGTAAATAAGCGTAGCCTTTTTGAATTGATTTGAAAAAAAGGGTGTGAAAAGTAACTTGAGTTTGAATAGTGAGTAAGCAGTTAAAAGCACCTACCCTAAGTTTAAGTATTTCTTGTTCTTTAAGTCTTAAGGGAAAGAGACTATCCATACCATTCGAGGTAGGAAGTCCTTTTATTGGATGTAAGGGTCATCGAGAATTATCGTTCGCCATAAGGCTATCCATACCCTAAGGAGGGTAGGAAGTCTCAGGGAAGGATATAATAGTCATTTGGGCAACCAATGAGGATACCTTAGCATTCGAAAGGGACGAACATCATCTTATCGTAGACAACCTCGAGGGACAAGATCATATTCATTTGTAGGCAATATCGAAGGGGCTTATGATCTTTGATGATGATAATGAACTGAGGGCAACATTGCTAAGGCATCCTTGTATTCAAGGGACTTGACTATTTTTAATCGAAAGGCAGCAATAAGAGGGATTACCTTAAAGGTGTGTGGGTGCAATAATCATGTGATTCAGTTCGGATGTTTTTATCTTGTAAATTAGTGATCTAGATTCAATTTGCAAGCTTATCACTCCCTATGTTACTAACCATGTAATTAAAATAAAGGTAGAAATATAAATGTTCCTACGCTTTTACAAGACTTTGGGTGGGGATTACATAGCCAAAAACCCGGAAAGAAAGGCAGAAAACTTTTAAATGCGGAAAATAAACCTAAGCTATTACAAGGCTTTGGGGCAGTTACAATAAAATGAACAGATCAAAAATTAAAATTGTTACAACCTCGTAGCAGTTACAAAAATATGAATAATTTAGGCAAACAATAAAAAGGCAAGGCAAAAGGCAAACCCCAAACGGGGAAAAGTTAACCATGGTTAATACAAAGAAACAGGTTAAAAAAACCTAGACTTGGGTTAGTACTAATTATCTTGATCAAAGTCCTTAATTACTTAAGTAATCGTTGGGAACCTAATTAATTAGGAAACCCTAGTCATGATTAAATTATTTAACCCTAATCCTAATTAGACTAACCTAAAATTAATAACCTAATTTATATTAACCTTAAATTATTTAATTAAATAATCATCAAAATCTAATTAAAATTAATTCTAATTTATTAATAAAACTAAAACTATTTAAAATTACAATTTAAAATTAAATCCTAACTTAAAACTAATTAAAAAAAGGAAGTTAACTAAAATTATTTAAAAAAAAAACAATTTATAACAAAATTTAATTTTCATAAAAAGTTACATTTTAAAGAAAATAAGAAAAGAAAGAAACAAAATAATTTGTTTTTTTGAAAATAATTTGAAAGAAGAGAAAAACAAGAAAGAAAATAACAATAAGAATAAATAAAATAAAAAAATTTATGAAAAACCTGGCGCGCGATTCAGTTTGGAGCACCCAGGAAGGTCTATGGTGCGCCTACATCCTGGTGTGCGTTGGATCTGAATGGGCGAAGATCTGATGGATGATGGTATGAGGGTGCACTACACGCACGTGAGCGAGAAGCGTTGGATCCGGTTTGATTCAAAAATTAAACAAGCGCGCGAATTGGCCAATGGAGGGAAGTTACGTAATCGTCTCCTTCCTCCTCCGTCGTTTCAGCCCTGGGAGACTTCTACCTACGGCTCGCATCCGTGGCTACAACCTGCATCTATGAAAGAACAAGAAAAACGAAAAATAAATCACAAATTAGACCCGGGATCGATTACAAATTCCCTTCCGACCATGATGACACACTTAGTTTGGTTTAATTTTGCTTATTATGAAAACCCTAATTTGAAGCTCGAAACCCTCGTAATGGTAGATTTCGATACCTGCATTCAAACTCAAATCAAACCATACAGATAGCATCGCAACACCAATACAAACACAAACATATAATCAATTCACATGTAGGATGCGTGTATGTATGCAATCGAGTTCAAGAAAATATGGTTCATTCGTTAGCATATATTTATGTCTCTGTGCAGTTTAAATCGATGTGGATGATTGGGTTAGCTTCGAGAAACTCCTAGGAATCGATTGGAATGCTCCAAACGCCTTGAAACAACCTCCAATTATGAGAACGATTTTGAATTTTTTTTTGATTTTTAGTGAACTCGGTTAGGGTCTAGGTGACTGCAAAAAACCTTAGCTTTAGGTCTGCAATGCTTGCTTATATATGGGAGAATGAATTAGGTTACTAAAACCTGAATAAATCTCATTGAATCAATCATTGGAAATTTGATTGAAATATGTTTCCAAACTTTCTAAATTAGGTCCAATTTCAATCCCATTTAATCCAATCTTGTTTGCCCGAATTTAAATGTAAAATATGATGTTTATTTGATTAGTTATGATTGGAAATCAAAATCAAATCAAATCCCTTTCTATTTTCTTGATTATTTGATTTTTAACCATATTTAAATGAATAAAAATTCAAATAAAATCAAATATTCTCCAATAATTCGTGGCAATTTGTTTGGATGCCTTGGGTAACTTGAGGATCAAGATTGAATCAAAAAGGATTGTGCCCATTTGCAAGAAAACTCATTTTGGACCTCATTTATTTCATAATTTTCACTCAAAATTGTCCAACTTTGACAAGACATATCTCCCTCAATTTTAAAGATATGAAAGATTTCTAAGACCTTTTGGAAAGCTCAAGATGTCCTCTACAAGCCACTTTGGAACCTGTTTCCCATTTGGAGATTTTATCTTGATGTTATGGGCTTTGACAAAAAACTGCTTTTGGTTGACTTTCAAGAAGGACCTGTAATGTTTTGGCTCATATCTCTCAAATGAAGCATTTTTGGCCTTAAGTTTTGAGATACAAAGTTATAGAGAATTCAATTTCCTTCAAAATAGGCTTTGGTTGGGAAATTTCTGATGTTCCATGTGAAAGTTATGGCTGGTCAAAGTTCAGTTCACTTTCTCCTACAAAACCCTAATTTAGAAACTATGAGTTTTGTTGATTTTGAAGCTTTCCTTGATGAATCATGATCAAACCTTGATCAAATGATGAATGTTACTTCAAAATAAGGATGTTGACCAAAAATCAGGAATTTTGACTGTATTTGGACCATAGTTGACTTTTAGGTGTAACTAGTTGACTGTTGACTATCTGAGCCATTGACTGAGCAATCTTATGATTCAAGGCTTGAAGATTGATGTGAGGATCCTTTAAGACATGAAAGAGTCCATGAAGCCCACTTTAGGTGTCAGAACCTGATTTTACTTGAAGAGAAACAAAAACCCTAGTTGTGGGTTGATTGCTTAGGAGAGAGGTAGTCAGGCTTATTTCTTAGTGCTTGAGCAAAAATATTTTGGGCAAATTTTGGGATATGACACGTATGTTAGACCGGATACAATGTATTGATGAGTGTCAGAATACATCTTTGTGTCGATTGTATCTTCCTCGTTCTTTGACCTGTGTCTGCACCGTCCGAGGTGGCAGCATTAGATTTAAACGTTAATCGCGTCTGCACCGTCCGTGGTGGCAGGACTATATGCGAAGGTTGACCGTATCCGCACCGTCCGAGGTGGGAGGATTAGATCAGAAAGTTATCCGAGTCTGTACCGTCTGAGGTGGCAGGATTAGATTTGAAGGTTGACTGCGTCTGCACCATCCGAGGTAGCAAGATTAGATCCGTAGGTTGGCTGCGTCTGTACTTTCTGAGGTGGCAGGATTAGATCTGAAAGTTGACCGCGTCCGCACCATCCGAGGTGGAAGGATTAGATCTGAAGGTTGACCGCGTCTGCACCGTCTGAGGTGGCAGGATTATATCGGAAACTTAACCGCGTCCGCACCGTCCGAGATGGCAGGATTAGATCTGAAAGTTGACCGCGTTCGCACCGTCTGAGGTGGCAGGATTAGATCTGAAGGTTGACCGTGTCCGCACCGTCCGAGGTGGCAAGATTAGATCTGAAGGTTGACCGCGTCGGCACCGTCCGAGGTAGTAGAATTAGATCTGAACGTTGACCGCGTCTGCACTTTCCAAGGTGGCAGGATTAGATCCGAAGGTTGACCGCGTCCGTACCGTCTGAGGTGGCAGGATTAGATCTAGTTGTGTTACGAGATTAAGTCATCGACTTGATTGTCCTTGCATTGTGTGTTTGAGATAACCTGAAAAGGCAACATTAGTTTCATGCAATGCCATGATGCATGTAATGTATAGTGTAATGTGGTTCTCAAAATAAATGAGAATCTTGCATGTTATGCATGCATTGTCACGATGATGTATGCTCATGATTACGTTATTTGAATGAATGGTGTATGAAACATGACTATGTAGTTGATCGCATATTGACCCCTCTATTGTAGCAACTCTTAGTTAGGAAAATAAATCCCTGCTCGTTACTAGAGATGATGACGACATTTTCGTATTGAGGATATTTAGCTGGGGATTTTGACTTCTGCTTGGGGATAAGAGTAACCTCAAGGAGATTCGATCGCTCGTTGAAGAATATGATCCTTATGTACCCTGAGTGGAAATAAAGAGATAAGAATGCTCTAATGCGCCATCTGACCAAGTTTGAGAAAAGTCGGATAATCCTCCGATGCACTATCTGACCAAGTCTAAGAAAAGTCGGGTAATCCTCTGATGCACCATTTGACCGAGTGTAGGGATAGACACCTACCCTTTTGAGGATGTGTACTTGAATCAATTATGCTAGAGGACAGGAATCTCGTCGGGAATTCTACTGAGGAGTGTATCTCCGTTGGGGAAGAGTTCACTTAAGATGATTTTCTGATGATCATTCTGTGGAGATCATTCTGTGGGGATATTTCTATGATATTGATTCGGCGAGGATGCCTGGATGACTTGAACATCATCCCGATTTCCTTTCTTGTTTTACACACTTTACAAGAGAGGTTTCTGGTAAACATCAATCATAATCAAAACCATATGTTGCTCGCGATGATCACCGGATGTTTACGCATAAGAACACAAGAGAAGTAACACATAGACTTGTATGGATCGAAATACCAAACAGGCATTGGTTTTAAAAGAGAACGCCATTGCATCGCTTTACCCCAGCTTATAGGGACTTTTAAGAGATTCGCCTCGCGAGGACTTTCTGGGGGATATGCTATCGTGCGTAACTTTTACCTAGTATCATGAACTTAGGAACAATGCCCCTGACTGATTGAGAAGTAGCTTTAACCATGCTTGGGTGAATGCCCTTGATTTCTCGACGCTCCTGAGAGATTCTTCGAATCTCGACTTGATTGCCCCATATGGGTTGGACAATAACATAATTGGAACCTCTAAGGCCTATGACTCGGCAAGAGGTAGAGGAATTCAATGCGTTATTTAATATGAATTTAAAATATAAAGGTTCGGACGAGGACGAGGAAGAGGAAGAGGAAGAGAAAGAGGAAGAGAAAGAGAAAGAGGAATGGGACTCATGCCCCTTGTATACATTGGCTTTTAACCAATTGAGTCAGGTGTAAGGAATATTGCTTTTGAAGTGATCTTGTCCGTCGGGAGGACTCTTAGTCATATCCTTTGCAAATTATTTTTTATGTTAAGCATTTGAATGTATGTAGACAAATATGTTTAATAATGAAGTTCATACAATGCAATGCGTATGTCGGTCTTGAAGCTTAAAAAAACATTTCAGTAAAACAAGATTTGTGAAAGCGGGATATCAGCTCAGGATTTATGGTAAATCTTAAGGAGTCAGAATACCCTTTCGGCAATAGTATGCTTTCGAACTAACCATGCTTCAATTAGGACTTTTAAGGGTTACAACATAGTCTGGTTCACGGTTTAAGAAACAAAGGATAAAGGCTCAAAGTATATTTATACCCAACCCAATATCCGTGATGTTCTTCAGTCGTATGCTCAGTTAACTACGCGATTAAGTTCCCAAAAGAATTTGAAATTGTAATACCAACATTGGTAATGGTTCAGAACCGGCAGTTTGTTTAGAAAGGCAGTCATCCTTTTTGTGATATTTTTCTTTTGTTGAGGATTTGTAGTGACCTCTTTTTGGCTTTATTATCCCTAACTTTTGCCTGAGTTGTTTTTTATTTGAGATTACAGTCAGGAGGATGCCCCAGTTTTGCTTAAGTCTCCTTCATAGGTTTTGACTTAGCGGGTTTTTATTGTTTCTTTATTATTTTTTAATTTTTTTTAAAGGTAGTGACTGCTTGTCTTGACGATTATGGAGAACCATCATCGATTATGTGAGAACAAGGTGATATAACTGAGTTAACTGAATAACTACCCTGTCCCTGGTTATGTTCAAAGGCTTAAATTTTAATGAGAAGGAAACTCCCACTTTTTAGGCTCAAAGGGGTTGATGATGGATGAACATCCTTATATCTCCACTATATAGGAATTGAAACAATGTCTGTACATCGTCAGCATAGTCCGTTCGAAAGCATTTTGTATAAGATTGTGGTATCATTTTCGTCATCCTCCCTCAAAAGGCTTACAACTTAGCAGGAGTTGAGTATCACAAAAACAAAAAAGGACATAATTTTAATGAGTGATAACAAAAAAAATAGTTCAAGACAAACATATGCAATGCAGTAATGATTGTTATTGAAACAAATAAAGCCTGTCATAAGTCAAGTGCTTAAACAAACAAAATAGAAAATGAAAATGAAAATGAAGGTGAAACTAATGATCCAAAAGTCATCCTTCTAGATACTAATCAGTCTTGTCATGATTAGGCATGGGAGCGGGGATTGCAATAGGGGTCTCAGGAGCGTCAAACTCAATTTCCCCAACATCAATCATATCTAAGATCTTGTTCTTCAATGGCCAACAATCATTTGTATCATGTCCAGGACTATTAGAGTGATATGCACACCTTGCATTAGGATTATAACGAGCAGAGGAAGTGTTCGGCTTCACGGGAGGATCCCTCACAATAATCAATTTTGCCTTCAGCAGATGTTGTAATGCTTGAGCCAGCGACATGTTAATCTTGGTGAATTATCTTTTGGGTGCGCCTTGTTTACGATGGTTGCCCTATTGTTGTACCAGCGCTTGATTAGAGACCAGGACTTCTCCAACAGATTGCTTATGATTATTCCTCTTCTGACCATATATAGAATTGGGTTATGACTTCCCATTGAATGACTTCTTTGTAGCGTCTGAGGATGTAGCCCTTTGAATCTTAACACTTCGAATACCCCTTTCAACACGTTCTCCAGTTAGTATCAATTCAGCGAATCTAGGTGAAAAATTTCTAATTAGAAGATTTTTGGTCAGAAGCGCCTTCAACTCTTCTTGCCCTTTGGACGAGTTCAATATCATCTCTTGGAGCTGGATTTTCTGATCCTGAAGATCTTTAACGGCTTGTTTGAGAGCCATTTCTTTCTGCTGAAATAAACAGCGAGAGAGGATGAGAAACTTATTGTAAAAACCAGTTATGCAATGTTTCCAAGGATCTTTATGGAATTTAGTTTGCAACATTAGAAGTTGAATTTGGTCGCAGATTCGTCTGAGGAACTTTAACTTTTCATCATTTGAGCGTCCTTCTATAAGAATCAAGCTCACCATATCTAGTAGGTCATAGCCTCTGATTCGGGATACTCGTACTTTTGAGTTTGTAGACATATGGCTAGAGGAAAATAAATCCTCTTGCCCCTGATAGGTATGTACTTTTTCATCTACAGACACATGGCCAGAGGAAAGTAAATCCTCTTGCCCCTTGATAGGAATTCATTCCTTGATAATAACACCTGAAATTGTGCGTCCTAAATTCCTAAGATCCTTGAAAGGGTTACTTAACATTCTTATGTTATGATGTCATGATGTCTGTCATACCCTAATTTTTGACCCCCCTGAGATGACATATCTTCAGGATTTTCATCAAGTCAAAGTAAGTACCCAGAGTAGTCTGACATTCAATCGAGGGTGTTCAAAGACAAGAAAACTCAGGCAAAGGATCAATCAATAGGAGGATTAGTCTATAATACAATCATGAGACTCAAGAGCTTCATTATTTCACCTATAATTGATTAGACACCCAGTCATCTAAGTACAGAATTACTCAGATCAACAGACCAGGGTTTGGAGCCTTATCAAGGACTAAAATCAAGGAACACTTTTGGGAAACCCTAAAAAGCCCTAGGGGACCATTCAAAGACATCAATCATCTTCAAATAACTCATATGACAAGATCCACTGGACATTACACCTCAATTCAAAGTCTACAGTCATCATTTTCCTCTGGTCGACAATTAGGGTTTTTGACCTAATTCCCCAAGATAGTTGACTTTTAATCAGGGCATGGATCTAAAACTCAAGACATGATCCAAGAGTCTCTATTACCTCAATATAATCCCTTTACATCATTCATTTAAGGAGAAGATCTTGTTTCTACACAAAAGTCCAAAATCTCACCTTATTTGGAAAAAGTCAACTGTATGGGATCACCATTGACTTTTGAGATTTTTGGTCAAACCATGATTTTCAAGGATCAATATCATCAATATATGGATATTAAAGTCATTTGACCAAAGAAATTCATCAAGGAGCAAAAAGTCGGGAATTAGGGTTTTTTAAGGCATGGTGAGAACTCAAAATTTCACCTACACAACTCAAAAAACTTCCAACATGAAAGTTGTAGATCTTGCAAAATAAAACAACATCTTACAAAGGAACTTTTTTCAAAAGATCAATCATTTAAGAGTTTTGAAAATTTTGGAGTTTTAGGTCATAAACACTTAGAAATTTTTCTATGTGTTTTAACCTAGTTTTCTTCCAACTTTGTCCTCATTTTTCACAAATTTGCCAAAGGATTCTGAAGAAACTCCAAACTAATGATTTGAAGTAGATGTTTAGGGCTTTCCATATTGTGTTCAACCTTCTCCAAATTCATTTTGAGCTAAGAGTTATGCTTGTTCAAAGTTGGCCTCATGAAGTGAAATTATAGGTCATGTACAATTTGAAACTTTGCAATTTTGTGCATTTTGCTTCACTAAGTGATGCTACACGACCTCTAATACATCTGAAACCATACCACACATCCAAATTCATCATTGCATAAGGATTAGAGAAGATTCCCAAAAACAAAGGCATGTGATTATGTAATGATTGCATTTTTGAATTTATGGCAAATGATGAATCATCAAGGAATCTTGTTCTAAGCCAATTAGAACTCTCCTCTGAATCAGAAATGTTCCCTTGGATCATACAAGATCAATGGTTGGGGAAGCTAGCCCGAAAATGCATCATTGCATTTAGGATCTTTTCAAATTTTCTTCTTGGCTAAGAAACCAAAACTCTCTCATTAAGCAAGCTCACTCTCTCAATCAGTACTGAACCATTTACCTATAAATAGGGGAGCATACTTCAGTAGAAAAACACACCAAAGCAACTCAATTCCTTGCTTTCTCTTTCTCTTCTCATGCTTATTGTTTTTCAAAGTTCTTTGGCAAGAAGAATCGTTTTCTTCAAACCAGAGCTCATCTTTGGAAAGTAAGCATTCTAACATCTCAAGGGAGGTCATTTGAGGTGATCCAAGCACCTGGATCACTTCTGTAAGTGGAGGAACACCATTGTTGCTCTCACTTTGGATCAGTTGCAGTTGGAGGTCCATAGTGCAATTCAGAAGGTTTCCAATCAAGCTAATCATCCAGGCATGTTCCATAGGAGGTAGTGAAGCTGTTCAGATGGCTGCAGCTCATCTGTAACTCAAGAATCATCACCCTCCATGTTCACTTGAAGCTCAAATCGAGGGAGGTCCATAGAACAATTCAGGAGGGTTGAGGTTACAACAAGCATTCAGTTAGCATCACTGAACCACAAGGAAGCTTTTGGGATCATTCATACAAGCCCAGGTGCTCTCTATCATCCTCACGACCTCCATTTTCAGAGGTAAGTTTCTGAACTCTACCTCTTTAATTTAAGCACTCTTTGTGATAAAGCTCGATTCTATCTTGTTAAGCATCATCAGAGGATTGAAAACCCTCTATCATCATTCATTTATCTTTCAGTATAGTCATTTAATTTGATTTTCAAAATTTAGGGTTCTTCACGATTTCTGGTAAATTAGTTAGATATAGTTGATATAAATTTATGTTAGTTACATATTTAGAATCGTGAGTGAATTTAGAATAAGTTTCATCTTTACATCTTTGCAAATGGTTGAGAAATGAGCAAGTTCATAAATTCAAAATCTGAGAACTTGAGGTTGAAGATGACAATGGTGGTGGCGCGCAAATTTCAAATTCAGGGTTGAGTTTATTTTATTTTGAATGATACCTGTTTCATAAACTACTAAAACGTGATAGCCCAGTGGTAAAGAGTGTTTGTGTGTTGCGCGTGCCCAAGGTCTGGGGTTCGAATCCCCCTCGCCCCAGACCTTTTGATTTTATTTTCTTTTTGCTTCTATACACTTGAGTAACATATGAGTTGCAAAGGAGTCAGTTTACTATCACCATGCGCGCGCTGGCCCAGTGGTTTGGTTTTGGGTGTGTGACTTGGAGGGCGTGAGTTCAATCCCTCTAGGTGACAAAACCTTATTTTTTATCACTTTTCCCATTTGATTTCTTCACAACTTTACACAATTAATTAATCTATCAAATTAAATCATTTTCACTTCATTTTTCACACACTTGTTATTTAATATATCTATTTTATGAATAATCAAAAAAATCATAAAAATATTATTTATTTCATATATTTTTATTAGGTTTAAAATAGTATGTTTTAAGTGTTTTCTTAAATACTTTAAATGCATATATTCATTTTGTTTTAACCTAATTATTTTTGTGAATAAAGTTTGTGATAAAACCCTAATTATTTAGGTCTTAATTAGGCATAGATCTTTTTTCTTTACCTTAATTAAGTTGACTTTCTGTCAATTTTCAAAACTGTTTTCAATCTCCGAATAAATCGAATAATTAAGGTTTTCAAACAACAAAACCTTATATTATTTCAAATCATTTTCAAAACTAATTTTACACGAGTACTATAAAGTACTGGGCCTCTAATAGAGTGTAAGTCCCAAACACCTTCTCATCTTAGCTTGTTTTCAAAACTGTATTTTCAAAATCTTCTTTCTGTTTTCAAAACATTCTTCTGGTATTTGAAGGGCATTATTCCCGGTGAAACTCTTCAGATACCTATGTGACCTTTGTCCATCTTCACTTCTTCTGTTTTCAAAAACCATTAACTGTTTATCATAAATATTCAACTATTATCAACAAAACAACAAAAATACTGTTGAGGCTCTGTACATACTTATTCAAAGGCCTCCACTCCATCCAGGTTAGGCTTTACAAGCTTTCAATTTACAGTCTTTATTTAAATTACTGTCAAATATAAACTGTGCATATATATTAGTTTAGAACTACGTTTGAGTATAAACCCTAGGACAGTTAAACTATATATATATTATAGGAATATGACCTAGGATTGAGAATGTCTTCCCGGTGAAGGCTCTTTCCTAATTAGAGATCTGTAGTTCAAACCCCCAAGATGAATTATTCCCGGTGAAACATCTTGGCAAAAACCTTAGAATCCAAAAATATAGGACACATCCACCCAAAGAGGAATTATTCCCGGTGAAACCTCTTACCCATTTGCTTAGAGCCAAAATAAGTTCAAAACTACATAGCTTTCTCTTGTGCTATAACAAGGACCCTCGATTAGCCTCCTCTTGGGCTTTGTACAAGGACCCACAGGCTTCTTAAAAGCATTTCCAGCTTCCTCTTGAGCTTGTATACAAGGACCCATCAGGTTTCTTATAAACATAGGAACAGGTCTTTAGTCACCTTTTAGCCTACCCTGGTGAGTTTTCTTCCAATTTAAACCAGACTTTTAACAAGCCAAGTTTGTCTCAATTTTGCATTGAGTACACCTTTTGGAATGAGAGACATGGACAGTCTCTGTCACCCTTATCTTCATCAATCTTCCTTAGCAGAGTCTAGGATCCATATTTGCTTATCCTCAGCATGAGTCAGCCTTCATCTTGGGCTTTAAACAAGAAGTCTCCACTAGATAATCTTTCTGCCATTAATCAAAAAGAGTCAAAACCCCTGGAAAGGGTTAGCCTCCAAATCAATCCATCATTTCAATAAAAACCCCTGGAAAGGGTTAGCCTCCAAAGTCAATTAATCAAAAAGAGTCACGACCCCTGGAAAGGGTCAGCCTCCAAAAAAAAAACATGATAAGGTCAGTCTTTTAACAGACAATTTCTCCAGCTGAGTCAAAACCCCTGGAAAGGGTTAGCCTCCAAAATCAGTCTTTCAAAAAATCAAAGATTCATTCTCTTAGGAGATAATCTCCCCAAATAGAGTCTCCCTAAGTAGAGTCAGCCTCAATTCTGGGCTTCGTACAGAACACCAAAAAATCCTTAGTTTAAATACTCCCCAGTGGAGTTATCATTTCAATAAGTCAATAAAATCAATCAAAAAGCCTCAAGCTTGGGCCTCATTCAAGCCAGCTAAAGTCAAATCTTTCATATAGTAAATAGACATAGCTTATCTCTATAGAGAGATATTTTTACTACTCTACCACATTCAAACAAACAAACATTTTCATTTCAATTTCATCCAAAGTCTCCCATTTAGGACTCTGAAAGACATGCTCTGGCACATCCCCAGACTTGTACACTTTCCCTAATTTGGATGAGCATCTTTCTTTCATTTTAGAGGCACGATGGCTGTCATACTTGATCAACCAAGTAGACTCCCCTCTTAATGAAACATCATTTTTTTAGCTTTTCTGTCACTTTTAAATGTTTGTGGTAGAATAGTACAAATACCTCTCTGTAAAGATGATTTCATGTCTCTTTACTGTAAACAGAGATTTAATTCCAAGCTTCAACCTTGAGCTTCAAGCAAGGCACCAAAAACAAGTAATTTCCCTAGTTAGTTCCCCGAACTACATTAAGCTCTGACTTCCACTAGGGATATGTAGGCATGAGGTTCACAAGGAATCTCAGTGAGCTAATAAAATACCAAAAATAGTCAGTCTGTCTATCTGTCTGTCTTTCTTTAATCAATTCAATTCTCTCTCCTAACACAAAGGAGAAACTTTCCCAATCATTAGCAGCAAACACAATCACAATGACACAGAGAAGGTTCCTGTAGAGTACTACAGATATGTAGGGTGTTTAAACACTTCCCTATGTATAACCGACCCCCCGGACTCCAGAATTTCTAGTCTAGGTGAAATCCCCACACTTAGCAAACTCTTAGGGTTTAGTTGAGATCTTTTTTTCCCTTTCCTACTCGTAGGACAAATAAGAAAGTTCGTGTGATATCGTAGGAAGAACTGAAATAAAATTCATCCCACCACGGGCGCATTCTCCTTCCAAATTTCGCGTGAAGGGTCTAGCGTGTCGTCCTCCCAAGTGAAACGGGGAGGTAAAGAAAACGACACCACAGAAAAATGGCGACTCCGCTGGGGATATAAGTGTTAAAAACCTTGGTTTTTCATCCAAACCAATGGTTGACCTGTTGCTGGTCCAGCCCCAATGAGGAATTAGGGATGCCAAATTCCCCCTCAAACAAGAGAGGTCCTGCCTAGCCTCTGTGTCATATTGTCATACCCCAATTTTTGACCTAAGATACCACCTCATATCATTTGCATATGCATCATTTGCATCTCTAACAAATTGCATAGCTTGTGTTTGCTACTTGTGACTCAGCAGGATTTAATCAGGAAATCACTCATCAGTGCAAGAAACAGTTAATTAGGGTTTTGTTCTCCCTTCATCTCAAATGAATCATCTTCATCAACAATCAACATTTGGTCCTCAGAGATTCATTTCAACAAGCTCAACAACTTTGAATCGACTGAATTAGGGTTTTGACTGAAGACAGCACACTCTTGACTTTTGCTCAGAGTTTGACCTAATGGCTTGGGACATGATATCAAGACCTCAAGTGCATCATTTTGACCTAATCCATTGGCTCATAACATCTCCTACACAAAGATTGATCAGACAAATCCTCAGATCAGGGTTTTGAACTATCAGGGACTAAAATCAGGGATCACATTTGGGAAACCCAAAAAATCCCCAGGGAGTCAATCAAAGGTTTCAATCATCCTCAAATAATCCCTATGACAATATCCCATGGAAATTGCATCTCAATTCAAGGTCCACAGTCATCAATTTCATCAGGTCGACAATTAGGGTTTTTGACCTAATTCACTGAATAACTGACTTTTTAATCAGGACATGGTGCCACAACTCAAACCATGGCTCAATATCCTCTAATGCTTCAATATGATCCATTCATACCATTCATTTGGTGAGGATAGCCTGTTTCATTTGAAATCTCCAGAAACGCGATTCGTATGAAAAAGTCAACTGTACAAGAACACCTTTGACTTTTGGGAATTTTGGTCAACCATGACTTTTGAAGTTTTGAATCATCAATATATGATATGAGAAGTCATTTGATCAAGAAAAATCAAGAAAATCAATCAAGAATCAAAAAGTCAAAAGTTTGACTTTCATACTTAGAAAAAATTTCTAAGTGTTTTTCAATGGTTTTTTCCAAACTTTGAAAGGGAATAACTCAAAATTTCACCTACAAACTGAAAAAAACTTCCAACATGAAAGTTGTAGATTTTGATCCAATAAACAACTTTGACACATATAATTTTTTTCCATAAGATCAACCATTTAAGAGATATGGAGCTTCAAAGTTGGTACTTTTTGAAAACTTCACTTAAAACTTCATTTTCTTCAAAGTTCATGGAACTTTTTCACCCATTTCCTTAAAGGTCTTGAAGAAACTTTCAACTAGGCTTTTGAAGTGTGTAACATGAGCTTTCCAAAATGTCCAAGAGCATGAAAAAATATGGAGTGTAGCTATGGTTTTGAATTATGCATTTAGTGATCATTTTCACTTGAATTTTCACCATTTTTCACTAAGTTTCAAGACTACATGACCTATAATCCAAGCAATGATGCAAAGAGACAATAATTGAAGATATTTTCTCTGATTTGAGATCAGAATGGAAGAGGATAAGAAGCTTGAGTTTTAACCATGGTTTGGTCACTTTTAACCATTTGCATTTAATGTGAAAGATTCCATTTTATCTCTTAAGCCAAATCATCATTTCTTTGATCAACTTGCAAAGCTCTTCATTCAGAATCCTTGGCCTATAAATAGAGGTTCAAATCACTCTTCAAATCACACCAAAACCTCACAATTATAGGTTTTCTCTCTTCTTTCTTGAATTACAAGTCATGTGTTTCAAAGTGAGGTAGAAAACTCAACCTCCAAACCTTGCAAGTTCTGAACAAAGTGATGCTTCCCACAACTTCTAAATGTCAAATGTGATGTGTTTGAATCACTCATACACCCAAAAACACCTCAAATCTCAGAATCACTACCTCACTTCCATAATTGCATATATTGAACCTTATCATGCCAAAATCCATACCAAGCCATATCTGTCCAAACTAACACTCCTAACACCATCCATATACTTCATATGAATGATCCAAACACTCACCAGCAATCTGAAACACCTCCATCTTCAAATTCGATACATACTTGAAGCAACTGCAGTTCGGGTGCCATGGCCATGCTCAGATGAATTCAGCTTGTTCCAGACATCCAGACACCTTCCATAATCATCATTGAAGCTATCCAGATTGATACAAAGCATCTGTAACACTTATATTGAGGAATCAAATCTCCAGTTTGGCCGTTTTTGAAGGTAAGTCACTTGAACTTCAAACTCTATCATACATGCATCATAAATGAAAAACTGCCATGCCATCTTGTTTCTGCATATGTATGGATCATTAACCCTCAATCAATTGCAACTTATCATGCACACACACGATTTCAGATTGAAACTCAAAATTAGGGTTCTTCGTGTTCATCAGAAAATTGATAGCCTTAGAGATAAAATAAATGCAATTAAATGATACCATCATGTTCCTGGTGAAAAATCGAGCAAGATAGGCTATTCACTCGATCCAAACAATTCAGTTTTCAGAATTTTCAAATTTGAATTGGGTATGTGTTCTTGGCGCCAGATTTTGAAACTGAAATTAGAAATTGATTCAAAAATATAATTGATTCGTTGCAAATACTAAACAGACCACGCGCGTGGTCCAGTTGGTCATGTTTTTGAGTGGTGAGCGTGAGGTTGTGGGTTCAAACCCTTGTGGAGACAAAACCAATTTTTTTAGTCCCTATTTTCTTTGATTTTCTTCACAACTTCAATTAATTATTTAACTAACCAAATTAACTCATTTTTTATTCATTTTTTGCATACCTCTCACTTAATATATATATATTTTAAGAATATCAAAAAAAATCATCAAAAAATATTTATTTGATACATTTTTTAATAGTTTTAAAATGACTTGTTTTTAAGTAATTTTAATACTTTTAAATATTATTTTCAAAGTTAATCATTTGTAAATACTTTTTGAAGCAAACCCTAAACATCTAAATGTTAATTGAAGACGATCTTTTTGTTTATCTTGATTAATTTGACTTCTTTCAAAATTCAAATCGTTTTAAAACGAGTGATCGCGATTCTTTTCAAAAACAATAAACCATTTCTTTTTGAAACTATTGATTAAATCTTTTTAATTGATCAATTGATTTTCAAAACGAAGTGGGGCCTCTCGAATATTAGAGAGTGTAAGTCCCATTTCTTTTCCTTTTGTACGGTTTTTTTTTTCAAAACAATAAAACTTCTTCAAAATAAACCTTTTTTAAAACAATTTTCAAATCATCTTCAAAACAACAAAACTTCAAAGAAACTTCAAAACTTTTCAATATACCATGGGCCTCCATGTAGGTATAAGTCCCAAGCCCTTTTGTACATACCCACTCAAGTACATGAAATTAGGTATTTCATTGTACGCCTTTTGTACATATCTCGATCAGTTTGATTTTTTTTAACTTTGAATGACAAACCAAAAATGAAGGTTTTCCTTAAATCTTCCCAAAAATATACCATGGGCCTCCATGTAGGTATAAGTCCCAAGCCCCTTGTGAATACCTGTTTACATAGCTTTGAATAAACTCAAGTGGACCTCTCCCCGAGTGTGAGTCCCGAGCCCTGTGTATACAACTGGATCATGCTTACAGGTATATTTCCTTCATAAACTCCATTATATACACACACTTTGTTATATATAACTGTTCATATTTGTTCATGTACTTGTGCATATTTGTTTGTACTTGTTCATACTTGTGATTGTGTTATATATACTTGTTCAACTTAGTACAACACTAGGTTCCCCATAGCCTCCTATTGGGCTTCGTGCAAAGAATCTCCCTAGTTTAGGTTAGGACATAGAGTATGGTTTCCCGGTGAAATCGCTCTAAGAGCTCAAACCAACTATACCATGCCTCCCCTTGGGCTTTGTACAAACGAGTGACCCTCCCATAGCCTCCTCTTGGGCTTACAATGCAAGGACCCTGGATTGTCCCTCCCATAGCCTCCTCTTGGGCTTACAATGCAAGGACCCTCGGATAGCCTCCTCTTGGGCTTCGTACAAGGACCCACGGGCTTCTTATAAGCATCCCCAATATCCAAATCACAAATACCCTAGGAGATTAGACATTTTTCATCTCTATGCTAGGAGTATCTCTTATATATCATCACAAACAATCAATCAATCAATCAATCAAACTTTTTTGCCACAAGGCTGGCTAATCAATCAAACTGTTTTACCACCGTACTGGATGATTAATCAAAGTTTTTGTCACAAGGCTGACTTCATTGAAACTTTTGCCACGAGGCTGGCTGATTAATCAAAACTTTTTGTCACAAGGCTGACTTCATTGAAAGTTTTTGCCACAAGGCTGGTTAAACAAAAACATCTTTATCATTCTAAGCACCCTAAGTGGCATGGCCCCGGGCTTATAATGAAAAGATTTTCAAACAAATCAAACAGATGTATGTGATGATATAGATTAGATACATCTAGCATTTAGACGACATTTGTCTATTTTCCTTTGCTTCCACTAGCATAAGTGGGAACTACGATTGCTCTGACTTTCTCAACATCCCTTTGAGAATACGTAGGCACAAGGTCGATCCTTGGCGAGCAAAACAAAACAAAAAAAACCATTCAAACCTTAGCACCCGTAGACCCCGAGCTACAGATGCTCTGATTCCCTCTAAGGGATATGTATGCAGAGGATCGCGATGATCTTTGCGAGCATAATCAAACAAACACCTTAGGTCCCACCTATTTCACAAGAACCTCTCAATAACATGGAATGAAAAACAAAGCAAAGAAACCTATAGAGTACTATAGATACGTTGGGTGCTAATACCTTCCCTTCGTATAACCAACCCTCTTACCCAAAGATCTCTCCCCCCACTTTTAGGTTATTGCAGCTTTTTTCCTTTTCCTCCTTTGGAAATAATAAAAAGTTTGGTCGAAACAAAGAAAAATCATTTTTTATGAGCACTCGAGCCCAAAGAAGGCATCAGGTGTCTCATCCCACAAAAAAGAGGAACAAAACGATTTTTCGCCCGCGACAGAAAAATGGCGACTTCACTGGGGACCATCTTTTTATTGTTTCCAAAGGAAGGGTTAATTCTATTTACTTTATTTTTCATTTCATTTTTTTGTTATATGTGTGGTTCTGGTTCTGTTACTTGTGTGGTTCTGTTACAAGTGATACATTATGGACAAATCCTAACCCGGATTAAGTACACATAAGAAATTAGGTGGAGGGTATAGTCATGTGCAGGCGCACGTGAGAATCTTTCCGCTCAGTGGAGGTTCCTTGTTTGTAATATATGTTTAGCGAGTTAATTGCGAAGACATTGTTGCTTTCATTGAACTGTAGAAGCTGAGAGACCGTAGAACCCCAACCCATCCTGGCCTTATTAGGTTGTGGTGCAGAAACTATTCAGGTGAAGACTTGGATTAGTTGTCATGCGGAGAACCACACTCAGACGAGTTTTTCTTGAGAATATTGCTGGCTCATGAGTTTAATTGTGGAAAGCCGGTAATATCCGAAAGAAAAATGTAGACTCTGACGTATCAGTAGAACATGTTTTGCAGGTGATTAACTAGAACTATCCCATATTTGGTTCTCTGACCTCATGCTCGTGACGCTGGACCTTTGAACCTGTGTGTACCATGTTTGTGTTACCATGTTTGTGTTGCCATGTTTATAGTACCATGTTTGCGTTACCATGTTCGCTTTACCATGTTTGAATATGTGGCATCCATGCATCCATGCATTCATACATCCATAAAAAATAAAAAAAAAATCTTTTTCCATAAAAACATGATTTTTTCCAAACAATTAGAGAATTTTCTTTGCAAACATTATAGGATTAGGTTATGGAGTGGGTAAAAAGGCATACCAAGAGGTACGGTTTCAAAGAGCCTAATGTGGAAAGACTGAAAGAGTTAGCGTCTTTTGTACAAGATCCTTCTGATTTTAGGAAAAGCCATGGAAAGCTTTTGCCTATCTTGAACACTCATGTTGATGAGGGACTTCTCAAAACTCTGGCTCAGTTTTATGATCCCGTCTACCGGTGTTTTACCTTTCCAGACTATCAGTTGGTACCAACCTTGGAAGAATATGCCAATCTTTTGGGTATTCCTGTGTCTGACAAAATACCTTTCAATGGTTTGGAAGCCATTCCTAAGTCACCAGTCATTGCAACAGGTATCCACTTGAAGAAATCTGAAATAGAGAGTAATTGGACTACCAAAGGAAACCTTCCAGGTTTGCCTTCACAGTTTCTAATAAAGAGAGCCTTTGATTTCATCGAGACTGGTAGCATGATAGCTTTTGAAGCTGTACTAGCCTTGCTCATCTATGGGTTGGTTCTGTTTCCCAATATCGACGATTTTGTTGATATCAATGCCATAAAGGTCTTTTTGAATGGAAATCCCGTTCCGACTCTGCTTGGTGACATGTATTTCTCTGTCCATCATAGGAATCACCAAGGTGGTGGAATTATTGTATGTTGTGCACCTCTGTTGTTTAAATGGATTGTTTCACACTTACCTAAGTCTCCCATTTTCACGGAAAACCGGGAAGGTTTACGTTGGTCTCAAAGACTTATGTCTCTTACTAATAATGATATTCAGTGGTATACCTTGGCTCGCTGCGGTACAGAAACCATTGAAAGTTGTGGAGAATTCGCCAACGTACCCCTCATTGGTACACAAGGAGGAATTAACTACAATCCGGTCCTAGCCCGACGGCAACTCGGGTATGCAAATTCAACTAAACCCATTGGCCCTACAGTGGAAAGCTACTTCTATCAGGAAGGAAATGATCCTCAAGGTTTGAAGACAAAAATGGTGAAAGCCTGGTACGACATCCGATGGAAAGAAAAAGGTGAGATAAAGAACTGTATTGCTACGAACGCCTATACCTGTTGGGTGAAGAAAAGAGCAAGGGAGTTTCAAATGCCTTATGATTATGAAAAACCCATGTTCCCCGTGGTACCTCAACGACCCAACATTTCTGCTATGGAGGAATACCAAGACACTTTGACCAAGATGAGGATAGAAAAAGACGCTTGGGAAGAAAAGTTTCGAAAAACTGATGTGGAAAATAGAAAGTTGAAGAAACAAGTGAAAGAACATGAAGAAACTCTCTATTATCAGGATGGATGGCTCATGAACAAAGATGAGAAGATCCGTCGGAAAGATGCCGCAATCAGAAGATACATCAAAGAAAGCAAGAAAAAGCTTGAAGGCTCAACAAGCAACGCTCCAACTCCTGACAATTGGAAGAATATGGTTGACAAGCTGAGAGCTGAAAAGGCCGAATTGAAAGCTCACTATGGGAAAGAAATCATGAAGCTCAAGCTGCACAATGCATTTGGTTCTTCGTCTGATGAAGATGTTTAGGATTTGTTTAGATTTTTTATTTATCATTTGCTTTTGTAAGGAGCTACGCTCCAATGTTGTAACATTTCCCATTATTGCAATAAAAAAAATGAATGAATGAATAAAAGATTTGTTTGTGTTCAAATGTTTGCAAGGAAATGATCTTAAAAATGTTTGGAAAAATCATAAATTTCTTTTTGCATACATCATTCTGCATATCGAGTCTGTTGTATAGAGTCTCATCTTTTGGATCTTTCTCCAATAGATCGTCAAGCTGTCGCGTCTCAAAGTTTCTCGACCGCGCTCGCAATCAGATCACAGATACAATACTCGTTCAAGCAGAAGAAGAGTAATGGAACACTCTGAACGAGAGAATATTGAGCTCCGTGGTACGGTGACCACCCTTCAGGAAAAGTTGGAAAGTCTCACTACTCTGGTTGACTCTTTAATGGCCGCACGGAATCAGCCGCCACCACCCAACAGTCAAGCAACGGTAACATCTGAAGTCACTACTCCAGTTTCTACAGTTGCATTCAACATTCCATCTTTCTCTATGCCAGAAGGTTGGGGCCCGCCTTTCAGCTTTGGTACAGGTTTCCGTCATAATTTCTCTGGGGTTCAAACAGCTACAACTGAAGCGCCTGCTGCACAAAGTTCGCAGTTTATTCCACATTCAGGGGTAACTTTTTCCCAAATCACTATGGCACTTTCTCAACCCACTATGACAGTTCCGACCCCTACGGTTCACACTGTTCCTTATGATGGCAATGAGATTTATCATGATCAAGGTGATAGCACAAATCAGCGTAATCTTGTGGAAGATCTCCAAGAACAGTTCAACAAGATTCAATTGGAAGTCAAGGCTATTCGTGGGAAAGATTTGTTTGGAAAGAATGCCCAGGAGCTATGTTTGGTTCCCAGTGTACAAATACCAGCTAAATTCAAGGTCCCTGACTTTGAAAAATACAAAGGTAGTTCTTGTCCACAAAGTCATCTCGTGATGTATGCCAGAAAGATGTCTACTTATGCAGATAATCATCAGTTGCTTATCCATTACTTTCAAGACAGTTTGACTGGTGCCGCACTGAAGTGGTACACAGGCTTGGATAGCACTAATATTCGGACTTTCAATGACCTAGGCGAGGCCTTTGTCCGACAATACAAGTATAACTCGGATATGGCTCCAGACAGAGATCAGCTTCGATCCATGGCTCAGAAAGACCATGAAGCTTTCAAAGAGTATGCCCAACGATGGAGAGAAACTGCTGCTCAGATTAATCCACCGTTAAAAGAGAAAGAGATGACAAAGATCTTTTTGAATACTCTCAGTCCGTTTTATTATGAACGCATGATTGCTAGTGCTCCAAGTGATTTCACCGAAATGGTAAACATGGGTATGCGTTTAGAATAAGGAGTCCGAACTGGACGTCTAACTAAAGAAGGTGGATCTTCAAGCGGAACCAAAAAGTTCGGAAGTGGTTTCCAAAAGAAGAAGGAACAAAGTGTTGACATGGTATCCCAAGGGAGGCCAAGAGGAAATGTCAATCGTCAGCGACAGGTTGCTTCTATCACACCAGTCGTTAATACCGCACCGAATCCGGGGTTTACTCCGCAGTTTCAACAACAACAGCCTCGACCACAGGCTCAACAGTTTAACAACAATCAGAATCGTGTACAAAGAGCTCCACAGTTTGATCCGATTCCAATGACCTACACAGAATTGTACCCTGCTTTGATTGAAAGAGGTCTTGTTCAAACTAGAGCACCACCACCAGTACCTGAGAGACTCCCATGGTGGTACAAAGCTGAGGTCTCATGCCCTTATCATCAAGGAGCACCTGGCCATGATCTTGAGCATTGCATAGCTTTGAAATATGAAGTTCAGAGGTTGGTTAGATCTAATCTTCTCTCTTTCAGAAATTTGAACCCTAATGTGCAAGCAAATCCGCTGCCCAATCATGGAGGGCATGTTGTAAACATGGTGTATGGATGTCCTGGCCAATACCGAGTCTATAATATCAACTTCTCAAGAGCAGATTTGGTACAAATGCATGCCACTCTTTGTCGAGGGCCGAATTTTCGCCAGCATCAATATGGTTCCTGTAGAATATGTTGTGTGGATCCTCACGGGTGTTCGATTGTGAGAAGAGATCTCCAAGTTTTGCTAGATAATGGTACTATTGAGATCTACAGAAATAGGGATGAAAATGAAGTTAACATGATAGGATGTTATCCGCATGAGCTTTTAGTCTCAGATATCAACTCGGAAATGCCTACAGTTAACGTCATCGTTCCTCATTTCAACATGCCTGAGCGCGTGGAAGTTACTTACAACAAGCCGAAGGTTCCAATTGCTCCTTTGATCATTTGTCTACCTGGACCTGTTCCTTATGACTCTGACAAAGCAATTCCATACAACTACAATGCAACAATGATAAAGGATGGACAAGAAGTTCCTTTACCAACTCTCTCATCTGTCGAAAACATCGCCGATGTAAGTCGAGTAACAAGAAGTGGACGTGTGTATACTCCACTACCTCCAAAGCAGCCTGTTGCTCCTGTTACCGGACAAAATCCTGCCAATACACCAGTGGGGAATCCTGAGGAAACTCCTGTCAGTAATACAAACACTGATGTTGGTCAATCCAGTGGAACCAATGTCAATCCTGATTTTGATGAAATTTTGAAGCTTATCAAAAGAAGTGAATACAAGATTGTGGATCAGCTTATGCAGACTCCTTCAAAGATCTCAATACTTTCATTGCTTTTAAACTCAGAAGCCCACAGGGAAGCCCTGATGAAGGTCTTAGATCAAGCTTTTGTAGATCATGATGTGACTGTTGATCACTTTGATGGGATAATAGCCAACATAACAGCTTGCAACAATTTAAGCTTCTGTGATGAAGAACTCCCCGAGGAGGGCAGAAATCACAATCTTGCTTTGCACATTTCTATGAACTGTCAGTCAGACTCTTTGTCCAATGTGTTGGTAGACACCGGATCTTCCTTGAATGTGATGCCAAAGACGACTCTTGCTCGTTTGTCTTACCAAGGAATGCCTATGAAGTTCAGTGGTGTAGTTGTCAAAGCATTTGATGGATCGCGAAAGTCTGTTATCGGCGAAGTCAACCTTCCCATGACAATTGGTCCACATACATTTCAAATCACTTTCCAGGTCATGGACATTCAAGCTGCTTATAGCTGTCTGTTAGGACGACCATGGATCCACGAAGCAGGGGCAGTAACTTCTACGCTCCACCAAAAGTTAAAATTTGTAACAAATGGAAAATTGGTAACAATAAGTGGAGAACAAGCCTTGATGGTAAGCCATTTATCCAATTTCTCTTTCATCAGTGCTGATGATGTGGAAGGAACTCCGTTCCAAGGTCTCTCTTTAGAAGACGAATCTTCCAAGAAGAAAGCATCAATCTCTTCTTACAAAGAGGCAGTGAAAGTAGTGAAGGATGGAACTACCACTGGCTGGGGGGCAAGTTGTGATCCCGACCAAGAATGAAACTAGAGCAGGACTCGGATGTTCACCAACATTCTCAAACTGCACCAAGAAGGATGAAACCCTTCGTCCGATCAAAGAAACATTCATTAGTGGAGGATTCCTTAACCCAATTCCTCAAGAGGTTAATGTCCTTATCGAAGAATGTATCGAAGAAGGTTTACCCGATCCTGAAGAAGAATGGAAATGGTTATCTCAATGACTCGGGATACATATCTCAGGAAGAACCACATCCTCCTTCAGCAGAAATCCAAAGGCAAAGAAACTGAGCCTGTTACCTGCAGAGATATGGGACACCTTGGGACAACCAAGTGGAAAATTGATT